>NW_022589716.1:32711854-33005530 GCF_004348235.1 Phoca vitulina | reverse complement strand
AATCTCAGGAAACAAACTGAGGGTTGCTGGAGTGGTGGGGGGTGGGAGGGATGGGGTGGCTGGGTGATAGACATTGGGGAGGGTGTGTGCTATGGTGAGTGCTGTGAATTGTGTAAGACTGTTGAATCACAGACCTGTACCTCTGAAACAAATAATACATTATATGTTTAAAAAAAAAAAAAGAAGATAGTAGGAAGGGGAAAATGAAGGGGGGGAATCGGAGGGGGAGATGAACCATGAGAGACTATGGACTCTGAGAAACAAACTGAGGGTTCTAGAGGGGAGGGGGTGGGGGGATGGGTGAGCCCGGAGGGCACGTATTGAATGGAGCACTGGGTGTTATATGCAAACAATGAATCATGGATCACTACATCAAAAACTAATGATGTAATGTATGGTGATTAACATAACATAATAAAATAAAATTTAAAAAAAGATGATTCTAGTTAAAAGATTCATATATTTATTAAGTAATTACTGATAATAAGGACAGTTATTGTTTACTACAGTACTACCAATTACCAGGCATTCCACCTTTACTTATATTATTTTATATTATCATCACCAGCCTGATCCTATTATCTACACTGAAGGTAACAACAGCTCAGAGACATTAATTAACTTACAAAAAGTCTCACACAAACCTAAGTACAGAGGCTGGACTGTGGTCACAAGTCTATTCTATGATGAAATCTTTCTCTTGATATTACGTTAAAATGCATTTGACACATAGAATTCAATTTCACTATGACCTAGCTGGAGATGGTGGGAGAGTGGAACTGTAAATGTCCAAAGGCAAATATAATTAGCATTCACAGTTTTCCAGGTCTTGAACTTAGAGGCCAAACTACAGAAAGGGCCAACAGCGATGCTAGCTGGAAACTAAATTTAGGATTCAGTAAGTAAATGTATTAGTAAAACTGTGCCATTTTGGGAATGTTATCAATATTCATACACGTGGTATTTTTGGTAGCCAGGACCTGACCAGGATTTTTTTTTTTCCTCAAAAAATAGCTTAACTTTAATCTTTCATCCAATGGAAAAAATACATATCAGTGATACTGTAAGACTTTTTAAGTGAGGCAAGATTGGCATCTACTCCATATGTGAATACTAAAATTAGATCAGAGACTGAGAGCTTTGGCAGCTGGAAATGAAAAAAAAAATTTTTTTAAGCAAAAAATAAAGATTTAGGGTTTTGTTAAAAGAACAAAGGGACCTACACTTCGTCCCATACCTTAACAGCTGGAATGAAAATAGTTAACCTTTCCTGTTATTAAAACAACTAACATATACATACTATTTAGTTCATTAATATGTTCATTTTTGGTAGAGTCTTGCATTAAGTAAATAATTTAATTTTGAAATATAACACGTGTCAAAACAACCCAGCTTTCACATGGAAACAATAGTCAAAATGCATGTATAATGCCTTTCTAAAATGACCATTATTAATGACCAGCTGTAAAAGGCAATGCCAAAAGCAATGTTCAGAGATACCACAGCAACAAGAGTCTTTCTGCTACAGAAACAAACTCATACTCAGAAGTTGAAAGAAGGAATCATTTCAGATCTTTAAAAAAATTTACTGTAAAAAATTAATGTGATCCCCTCTCCTCCAATTAAAATGTCTTCACCTGTTCTGAATTTCCAAATTTTATTTAGTGCTTTAAAGCATTCTTTCCATAACTCCTGTATATCTTGGTAAAAGATACAAATAAAAGTTGAGAACAGCACCAAACACATAGGTTTTGTTTCACTTTTGCAAACTTCTGTTCCAACAAGAGTCTTAGGTGTTCAGGATTTTTAGGATATATTTGTTTGACAATCATTTTATCTTTTGTATCAAGTACTCAGAGTGAAATTCTCTTATAATTCTCTCTAATGGCCTTAATATTTCAACAGAACGATGCATCCCAATGTGAATGCCCATTTTAAATGATCAGGATACACCTGCAGTAATTACCACAGTAAGATTAGTGAGGCCATCCTATGCTCCAATGGCTTCATGTAGTGTTGGTTTAGTGCACTGAAGTGCATGTAATAGATTGAATTCCCTGATATATCTGACAGACCACCAATTACAAAGTACTTGCACACTTGATGCTTTCGACCTTGCTCATAATAATGTGAATACATCTGGCAAGTCACTTTCAAATAACAACAATGAAAGCTTCCACCCAAGACTTAACAATTATGAATTGCATACTTCATTTTAGGGGAAATATTCCTGATCAAAATGTTAAATTACAACAGTAAACTGAAGACCTACAGAACTTAACATCAGAAAAGAACCAAGACATTAATCTGACCAATCCCAGAAACACAGTTTCCAAATTTCCAGTAATAATGAAGATGTTTCAAGTTTAACACCTGCATTGCTATCATATTAATTTTTTAAGAAACCAAATTCAGTGTCATTGACATGTTTCAGATCTTTCCTGAAAATGAAAACAAACTACAAAATAATTATTTTTTCTAAATCAACGAACAGTTAATCTTTGTGGATGCTTGGCTCTTGAAGTCCTCATCGAGAAACATGCCCACAAATTACTAAAATAATCTCAAAAGTAACAGTTAGTAAGTAAAGACTTTGTAGCAGTTAGTGAGTAAACAAAGCTTTTATTGTTTTTGTAATAAATGCAGTGGTAAAGTATATATAACATAAAATTTACCTTTTAACCATTTTTAAGTATAAAATTCAGTGGCATTAAGTCACGTTTTTGTACAAACATCACCACTATTTCTGGCACTTTTTCATCATTCCTAACAGAAACTCTGTACTCTATATAGTTATTATTTTTTAAGGAACACAAGTAAGAAAAAAGCTTTTTTTTCCATTTATCCTGATCTGTTCCAGAATCTAAATTGTGGGGTTTATAAAGTAATTAAGGCCTTAACAGTCAAGTAATTTCTAGATGATTTACATGCGAGGGAAGGAGATTTAGTAAATGCAGTTGCCACAAAATAGCCATCAGTCCTAGGATTCTCTGCTGTCTTTAGAAAGAACAAGGAAATGGAATACAGGATAATTCCTTTTCCTCTAGGGCAGTTTCTCAAATGTGGTGCACCTGGGATTCCTGCTATAATATAGTTTTGCAATTCCAACCTGATACCTAGTACATAAAAGCCTCTTTGGGAGGTGTGTAGAATCCTTAGAGAATGTCATTTAACTTGGTCTCCAGGTGATTGCATTACACATCAAAATTTGGTAAACATTGCTTGACTGCCTATAGCTGTCCCCCCCAATCTTCGCCACCCTCCTTGACCCTCACACACACACCTCACCCCTTCACCCATGTACAATACCTCCTTATGCCTTCCCTTTACTCCTAAACATTCTTTTACGACACGCTGTCTGAGGAGAGGCAATGGTTCAATTAAAGGGAATAATAAAAGTTTTAGTCTCAATACAAACCCAAAAGACTAGTTTCTAATGCAACATTTCCCACAATAACATTTAGGAATAATTGATCAGAGAAAGAAGTTAACTATGAATTCTCTTGCTTGCTATATTGACAATCCTGACCAAAAAAAGAATAAGGCATGTATATTAAATAGTTTCTCCAGTGGTAAGTTATGTTTGGGAGAATTCAAACATAATGAACTGCTTGAGGTACAAAAAGAAGTGAAATTTTTATCTTTCTGAATATCTCACAAAGTAAACTCTGAAATTATCCAAGTACAGAACTCTATGAGTATATTTTCCCAATGACCTGTGGGTTGAAAACCATAGGGTATTTGGTAGAAAATGTATGTCTAGAATATTAAAACATCCCATAGATGCTTTGTTTGCATAATCACAATCTCCCTTCTCTGTGATCCACAGAATAGTTTGTAAGACCTCGCCAACATTTATGCTGCATTTCCCTTATTAGACTATGAACTATTAGAAGGCCATGTGTTATGTACCTTTCATAAACCTTGGGCAAAACATACTTAATGATGGAAGAAGAGAAACACTAAGGTCTGGAACAAGAAGACTTCTTGTCTCAAATGATACTCAAGCCCATATCTTGAACCTCACTTTAACCAAACCAATCACAAGACAAAATGAGACAGACACTACAATAAAAACTCTGGTACCAAATCAATACTGGTAGCAGCCAAGAGTGATTCTAAACCTGCTTATTTCCCCAAATGTGTAAGATACCATGCTTACTCAATTGGTTTATATTTTGTTTCTAATACCAGCAGATATATATTTTACTTTTATTTTTGATAGCTTTATTTCTAAGGTGATTTCACTTAAGGTTGAAGGATATTCTTAAAAGGTATACTATTGTCTTTTAGAGGAAGAGGAATAATGAATAAAAGTAGTGTGCAAAGTTAACCCATATATATATGTATGGGTTATATATATGTATATACACACATATATACATATATTTCAATATATTTGAAATAATATATACATATATATATCAGATAAAAGCTCCAATTACAAAACGCCTTTATGTACTAAATATGTTTGAAATTAAAACAAAACATACAGCATAATGAACCCCTGTAGTTTTGACCTTCACTGTAGATCTTTCATTTTTTCTCATATTAGACAAGTTACTTAATTACAGAAGCTATTTCAAGAATAATTAAAAACTCCCCTTTCAGAAGCAGCCAAGTAGTTTATGTGGTCACCTGTAGAAGGTTATAACTTGAATGTATTATTTCTTGGATGGTTAACCTTTTGGGTAGCCAAGAAAAAAAAAAAAAGATGGCATCCATTCCTATTATGACTATTCAGTAGCACCCAGTATTTATTAAATGCCAATAATATGTGTGTCTTGTCTAATTATAGAACATAGGTTATCCAAGTCCTAAATCTAGTTTGCCATTTAGAAATTTACATTCAGTATACAAGAAGAAACCTGATTCCTGAATTGAATTTTGAGTTCTAACAGTATAATAGGGCATTTCTTTTAAAAGCAGCTATATAGTGGGACAGTTAATTATAATGTTGAACTTAGAATCTAAAAGACAAAATTAAACTGACATACCCAGAATGTTAGTTGCCTACCTAGAATGGCTAGGGCAGAGCAGTAATGAAGTTGTCCTAAGTGGTTCAGTATAAGTTAGAGACCGTTAACTTCATGTAGCAATTAAACGTAATGGTCTGAGAAGAACACACACACACACACACACACACACACACACACACACACACACACACCCTGCTAACTACAGTTAGGATTGCAAACGTAGCTTCAAAGAAAATTGGAAAGGAAAAGGAACAGTTCAAGGCATTCCATTATGAGGCTTGGAAAATGAAGACTAACACATTCTCCTGCTTCTACATCGTAAAAATCAGCTTCACACATAAAAGCAACCTGCTCGTCTACTACAGCACAGGATTATAATACTGTAGTACTGAGCACCCAGAAGCAGCATTAAACAAAAACCAATTCATCCCTGTTTTAAAAATACCTTTCACAAAAACCAAACACTATTTTTTTATAAAGAAAAGCTGTTCATGTGCTAAAAGTTTATCCTGTACCCTAAGGATGGCTTGTGTTCATTTAACTTTTATAGTATAAATTGCTAGATCCTCACAGAAGATTTATTTCAGTTGAGGCACAGAGGAGGTAAAAATTTGGTTTATTTTGCATGATGTGTTTTTATTTCACAAGCATACTCTCACTTTAAGGATTTATCAGTACCCTTAAAGCCAAGCATTTAAAAATAAATGTTAGCCCATTTAATAGATATTGCCTTCTATTTCTCCAGTTATATCTTTGTCTTCTCCCTTTTGACATTTGTATTCAGACAAGACACTTTATTTGTCATCATCTATGACTACCAATAAAGTTACAAAAGACATGTGAGGCTAGCAATTCCATTTCTTTTTTTTTTAGAATTTTTTTTATTAAAGATTTTTTTTTTTTATTTATTTGACAGAGAGAGACAGCGAGAGAGGGAACACAAGCAGGGGGAGCGGGAGAGGGAGAAACAGGCTTCCCACTGAGCAGAGAGCCCGATGCGGGGCTCGATCCCAGGTCCCTGGGATCATGACCTGAGCCGAAGGCAGACGCTTAACAACTGAGCCACCCAGGCGCCCCTAGCAATTCCATTTCTTAAGAGCAAAGGAGAATGGTCCCCAAATATAGTTGAATCTTAGAAACAGTGATGTGACTAATACAAACTGAGATGTGCTTCAGGGTTAAATGCACACCAAATTTCAGAGATTTAGTACAGGAAAAATATATGAAATGTCTCAATAATTTTAACATTGATTCCATGTTAAAATGATACTATTTTGGATATACGGGTTAAATAATATAGATTATTAAAATCAACTCCAATTGCTTATTTTTCTTTTTTCTAAGGTGGTTATTAGAACATTTAAAATTGGTCATGTGCCTGGCATTATACTTCTGTTGGATAGCACTGCTATAGATACTGCTATAAATAGTCTGGAAGACATGTGAGAGAAAACAGTGTGGTTATGTATAGATAACTATGCAGATTCAAGTGAGTAAATTTATAAGTATACTATATCAACCCTAAAGTGTGAGGAGTTAACAGCAGTAATAATAGCTGATATGTGAATGTGACACATGACTTACTTAAATGTGCCTATTTCATAATCAGACCAATTCTATTACATACATTTTACAAATGAGAAAGTGGAGAATTGAAATAATATTCCTAAAGTAACAGAGCTTATGTGGTAGAACCAGGATTCAAATGCAGTTCTGTCTAACTATATGTAGACTCTGGGCTTTTACCTGTAAAAGAAAATCTCACTCAATAAAACCTATATCTTAAATAAATAAATAAACAAAGCCTATTTCTGATCAAAAGCCATATAATGCCCTTGTGTTCTATCATACTATTCTTTCCAACTATGGTCCAATTCCTCATGCCCATTTGCCTACACATATCCACCTTATCTTTCAAGATGTAGCTACAGTTCTTGACTATGCCATTTTCTGAAATTTCAATGATCAGTACAACCAGCGTAAGGGTTCACAGATTTTCATGTGTCAGGTGTGTTAATTCTATCTGACTTATCAATTTCATGAAGGCAGAGGCTGTATCTCATTTCTATTGTGGTCTCCACCAAAGCGAGCACCTAGCAAATAAACCTAAATAGTTATTAAATGAAAACACAGTGAAGGAGGACAGCTGGGTAGTCAGGTAGTCCTATGTCTGATTACTACCTGGATGATAATAAACAACATAAATCCTTGGTAGTAGTAGTAAGAAAATTTCCTTTTGCTTGTAATTTATGACTCTGCCTCCCTAAGTAACATATACACCGAACTTATACTCAATCCTGATTAGTCAGTAACCAAACCGTAGATTCCCACAGTTCAAGATTCCTGGATGAAATTCCTAGATAATTACACTTGGAAATTCTTGTGAGAAATACACAATGTAGGTATAAAAATATTTTTATTCCTCTTTTTAAGTTTGTCCAAACTTGCTGCCTCAATTGTAACTGAGCTGCAGTATTAATAAAAGGCATACTAAATCTGCAAAATTGGTTTGTTTGAACAAAAAGAAAATGCCTAAAACACCAGCTTTCTTCCTTTCCTAAATAACATGTTTTTTTTAATAACAATGTGGCTACTTTGCTTTCCTGAAGCCAAAATCACCACTAGTCATCAGAGTGCTACTTTTATCATCTGCTCCAACTGGGTTGCCATTCTTTCATCCAAAATCTAAACACGCCAATTTGTGCTTTCATTGTAATAATTGATGAGCCCCCATTGGTTCTCGCTGGGCACAATGCTAGCTTTTATCCTTATGAGATACCTGAAAAAGTGTAACATTCCAACCCGGAATTGCAGTCATGATAAAAGACACACTAAACTGAGCATGTACATTGGAGGCTACTCTCCGTTTCCTGATTTGGAAGGGTGTATTCCACGGTCTGTCTCTTCCCAGATCATATTGGTGGCAAAGAGAGATTGCACAGCATAGTGGCTAGAACAGTAGTTTTAACATTATTGACATTTTGGAGCAAGTAATTCTTTGTTGTGAGAGGGCCATCTTATGCACTGTAGCATGTTTAGTGACATCCCTGGCTTCTACCTACTGGATTCCAGTAGTACCCTCTCCAAGTTATGACAACCAAAGTTGTCCCCAGGCATTGCAAACTTCTCTGGAGGAGGAGGCAAGCCCTCTCCTCATTCCAAACCACTGGGTTAGAACACAAAGTCTGGCACCAGACTGCCTGGACTCGAATCCTAGCTTCTTAACTTGGCAGCTGTGTGACCTTAAGCAATTGAGTTAGTCTCAGAATGCATAAGATTCCTGATGAGTAAATGGGAATAATAATAGTATTTTCCTTAAGGTAGTTGAGGTGATTGAGTAAATGAACCTATATAAAGCATTATGAGAGTACCTGGCATGCAGCAAGGGCTATAAAAAGTGTAGCTGTTTTTACTGTCGCTGTAATTATTATTTTTAAATGAAGATATATGATTTAGTCTTAAGTCTGTAGCTAAATAGTATGTCCAGTTGGGAAGTCACTTAACAGCTTTGGTCTGAGTTTTCTCATAAGTAAAGTAGAAGTTGGACCAAACATTTATTAGTGAAACAGTACAGTATTGTGGCTAAGAGTTCAGGTTCTAGAATCTGACTGCTGGTGTGGGAGTCTTGGATCCATAACTCACTAGCTGTTTAAGACTTGGGCAGATCGCTGAATGTGCCAGAAACCTTGTGTTCTGATTCCATAAAACCCATATAATACAACAGCAACCTCAGGGGGGTTATTGGGAAAATTAACTGAGATGATGTAGATAAAATCTTAGAATATGTAATAATACTGTAAATCCTCAATATATGGCTGCTGTTATTACTATTATTCTTTCTAGCTTTTAAAATATATATAACTTGGGGCCGCCTGGGTGGCTCAGTCAGTTAAGCGTCTGCCTTCAGCTCAGGTCATGATCTCAGGGTCCTGGGATCGAGGCCAACATCAGGCTCCCTGCTTCGGGGGATCTGCTTCTCCCTCTGCCTTTGCCCCTTCCCCCGCTCATGCTCATGCTCGCTCTCTCAAATAAATAAATAAAATCTTAAAAAATATATATATAACTTGTATCATATGATCTCACTGATATGAGGAATTCTCAATCTCAGGAAACAAACTGAGGGTTGCTGGAGTGGTGGGGGGTGGGAGGGATGGGGTGGCTGGGTGATAGACACTGGGGAGGGTATGGGCTATGGTGAGCGCTGTGAATTGTGTAAGACTGTTGAATCACAGACCTGTACCTCTGAAACAAATAATACATTATATGTTAAAAAAAAGAAGAAGATAGTAGGAAGGGAAAAATGAAGGGGGGGAATCGGAGGGGGAGATGAACCATGAGAGACTATGGACTCTGAGATACAAACTGAGGGTTCTAGAGGGGAGCGGGGTGGAGGGATGGGTGAGCCTGGTGATGGGTATTAAAGAGGGCATGTACTGAATGGAGCACTGGGTGTTATACGCAAACAATGAATCATGGAACACTACATCAAAAACTAATGATGTAATGTAGGGTGATTAACATAAAATAAAATTTAAAAAATAAAAAAATACATATAACTTAAAAGTGAGGAGAAATAAGTCATTTAAGAGTAGCCCCAGTGGAGGGGCGCCTGGGTGGCTCAGTCATTAAGCATCTGCCTTCGGCTAAGGTCATGATCCCAGGGTCCTGGGATCAAGCCCCGCATCGGGCTCCCTGCTCCGCAGGAGGCCTGCTTCTCCCTCTCCCACTCCCCCTGCTTGTGTTCCCTCTCTTGCTGTGTCTCTTTCAAATAAATAAAATCTTAAAAAAAAAAAAAAGAGTAGCCTCAGTGGAATGTATAGAAAAGGAAAAATGAGGTCAATTCATTTCTATTTACACAGCTTTTGTCCCTAGTAGGTCTAGATTGCCCTAGGGTAAATACAGTAGCTTATTTACCTAGATACCTCAAAAGGCAAAAGATAAGGACCATCTGAATAGGGCTTTGAGAGTCCTCAGAATATGACTAAGTTGGGCTACTATCCATTTTGGATAATCACAACACTGTGTAGATGGATTTCACTCATCACCCAGAAAGGAATAGGCTCACTAGGTCTGATTTGACAAGGATCTTCCTTGGTCAGGGACATAAGAAAGAGTTATATGCCTGTTTTTCTCTCCAAGTGGAAGCTACATAAAGAGCTCTCTCTCTTATCTATTGCCAAATACATGTAGCAGTCTAATTTACAGGAAAAACAATTATCTGAAGTCCTCTTTTGGGGGACCATCCATAGCTGTAATCCTTAGAGGTCAGTTAAGTCCACTCATTACAGGCAAGAACTAACCATGGACCATTTTTTGCTTAAGACAGACAAAACCATCATATTCATCAATGACAACTCCAAGGAACATCAAGAAAGGAGAGAAGATTCAGTGGTTACAGGCTGCAGGGATCTGTTCTTCCCTCATTATCTGAGCCATAAAAGGGTCACATTCATAGCAAAGTTTTGGACTTCACTCTACTGATGATGGCACCAAGCATCTGTTGGAACCATGACATGAACGTCCAGGAGGTCCAAAATACATACGTTCATCTCTACAGATTCTCCTGATCTCTGGCAGGAGATGTTCAAAGTGCAAATTGTCAGAATAGCTCAGGGAATGATTTTTGGAATAGTGTCACTTAGATGATTGTAAACTTGAGAAACAATGATAGTTAGTGTTGACCTGAAAATACCAGAAAAGATCATAGTGAATGACTGTGGTGATAAACTGTACATAGGATAAGAAATCCAAGGTATGTCTATTGTCAGAGTGACCTACCAGGAAAAGTGAGAGATCTTTAACTCTACACTTGACATATCAGAGATTGTTAGAGAAAAATGTGGCCAGCTATAACCTAATGTGGAGCTGGAGCTAGATAATCCACCTGCATCTCATGTGACAACTCTGATCCAGCAACAGTGGCTTTCTCAAGGGTTATGTTGAGAAATATTATGAAGCCATATCTGGGTTTAACAGGAAAAAATTAGCAAAAAATTAGTAGCAACAACAAATTGGTGATGACTGCCATAAATATAAGAGAAGAGGAGTGATAACTAAACTATATATTTGCTATGTTTGATTCAGAAACTGAAGTCAAACTCATAAAAATCAAATCATTGCCTTATAGTCATTTCTTGCCCTCGTGGACCCAATGATTGGGGTTACTCAACCAGAAAGGACAGGAACCCAGCTAGCCTTTTGTAGCAGCCAGATGTTTCTGATAAAAACTGACTTTTAGAGCTCTGAGATATTTTTAATACCATCTCTCGAAGGTGTCTCTTTTTCTCTCTGCTCAACACCCTGCCACCACCATCAAAAGTAATCCTAAAGGACAATACCAAGATGAAAAGCTTGATTTGCCATACCATGAGAGTAGCTCTGCATCTAGCAAATTTTATTATTTAATTTGAAATGCCATAGATAATTCACTCAAAATATATTTAGCATTGGAGATGTACTGCAGATGGAATAATGATGTGACTGCAAATGTAATGTGATGGGTAGGGGCATCTCTGAGCGATTCCCGTATCACCTACGCGTTCACCAGTTCTCAAATTCTTCTGACTGTCTTCAGAAGCTTTATGGGATGTGTTTATATCTGGATAATTCCAAAAGAATGTTTCCTTTTAAAGATGGATAGGACTCATAAAATAGATGGAAAAGAAACATTAAAAGTATAGTAGTGCATTCAAATCTATAAAGGATCAATCCTCATCTATGATTGCTCCCAGCAAAGTGTTAACACCGCTTCTGTAGCACCAAGGAGGCAGATCATCATTTAGGCATTTGAGGAGACCGCAAGCCACTTGCCTTAGGTATTAAGCGTATGTAATTTTCATAACCATGGGGCATCCATTAACTAGATTTGAAATGTATAAGGGAAATCTGACACTGACACTCCTTAGCTTCAGCTAGGAAAGACTGTTGTGTAAGTGTGTGTTTGTGAGAGAGAGAGGGAGGGTGGTGTTTAAGGCACACTAGGTGGAGAGTAAGAATTACACAGTCTAATGTACAGATGCAAAACCCAATATTACATGTCACTAACACAAAGAAAGTGTGCTTGGGAAGGTTTGATAGCAAAGCCAATAACCCTGCATTATAGTCACCAGGCTAGAAATTTATGAGCACTCCTATTACTTCATTTGCATTTTCTTCCTATCACAAAAATCCATTTAAAAAGGAAGCCAAGAAGAATCTCTGCCTATATAAAATAATCTTAATAAAAACAAGACCACCATCTGGCTTGCCTTATCCTTATGTAAAGAAAGCACAGACATTTATGGGCACTGATGTGGTGAAAAGAAATCCATTCTTGAAAAGCTCATTCGTAAATTGCATAATCTTAACAAGCATGTCCACCCCTAAATGATCAGTATCAACATCATATAAGAGAGAATACATATATGAACACCTACATAATATCTTTAGACTTAGTGAAGACACCAACAAGTATATACACCTGATAATTAAGGATTTCTATTCTAATATAAATAGTTTATTGAAAAAGATATAAGAAAAAGCTTACCTTGACTTACATTATAGGACTATTATATGAAAGAAAGATATGCATCTCAGGGTCAGGCAAAACACATTTCATTTTTTAAAAATACATTTCATTTTATCGATTAACATTAACTTATATGGGTATGAAAGGGAGTCATACATTGTAACTTTACCATTTGGTTTAATTCATAGCAGCTTAGTGAGATTAAAATGTGGTCAAATGCTACTAATGTAGGCACATCTCTCAGATAATAAATTATACTGAGTAAAAGATTGTGCAATTCAATACTCAAACTGAGAATTGCATAGAACCTCTGGTTTCAAATGCTATAGTTAAACTTGATGAATATCTCTTTATTCCTCTACACCAAATCCTTACAAATGACAGTCTGGTTCTACAATTGGAATCTTGTTACTCTGCATAACTCCATGGCTGGTGGAGATGTTTGATCTGAGTAGGAATCTCTCAGGAATAAATGCAAAGCAGACATGTTTCTAAGTGTAGCTTAAGGTGATCAAAATCTCCTCCCAGCTGATAGTGTTAAATACACTAACTAAAATAAATGAAAAATCCCCAGGATGGTCAAGTGCCAGAGTTCTTTGTGCTTTCCCAATTGAAAGTGATCATTAACAAAATGAGTATCAGACTTGGGATATAAATTTACCTTGAAAAAATGGCATGAGGCCAAAATATGTCCCATGAATTACACAGGGACATGGGAAGTTCTGCATTGAGATTAAGAAAATCAACTGCATAAGCCACTGTGGCAGAATAATGCTCATGGTGTGACAGTAGATCATAAGGACAGTACCTGGGAGTTCTAATCCACCACCAGCTCACTATTAGCTTCTGGTTTGGTATATACCTATAAATGAGCTACAACAAACTCTTGAGGAAATTAATAAGACTCTGAACACTACCACTGTCAGAACACAACTGGAAATATTTAGAAACATAATGTCTTTTTCCAGACAAAAATCATAATAAAAATTTTATATATTTCTTTACTGTTTGGATTTCTAACATTGCATATGTCCTATGATTTTCTCTTACTTTTTGTGATTTTCTTTTACTCTTAATGAAATACTCTGGGCTGTGAAATTTGGGGCTTGTCTTTTTATCAGTTTTTTTATTATATGATTTTTATTATGTAAGGAAAAAACCTAATAAATAGTTTCTTACAAAAACTAACACCTAAGTACCTTTTAAGCATAACCAAAATACCAATAAGGGCAATGATTATAATAGAAACAATTACTCCTGAAATATTATATGCAATATGGATTCTGCATTTTAAAAGGAAATGACAAATCACAGCGTACCTAGCGGAAACAGGCAAGGATGGTATTGGAAATGATTCAGCTGAAGCAGTTGTAGGTGTTCAGTCTGAAACTGATAAGACACAAAACAGAAAGAATATAGTGTACAGACTCTGGAATGTGGCTGGCTGTCTTTGAGTCCCAGCACCACCAGTGTGTGATCAAATATAATGTATGTTAACTTCTCTGTGACTTAGTTTTCTCATCTGTAAAACAGGGATAATAATAGTATTTACCTCACAGGGTTCTGAGAATTCAGTGTTCCTATATGTAAAGCACTCAGTTCAGTGACTAGCACAAAGTGAATGATCCAAAAGATGTAGCTCCCATAGAATTGAAAGCAGTTACTCAAACACGTGTACATGAATGGTCATAGTAGTACTATTCACAATAGCCAAAAGGTAGAAACAACTCAAATGTCCATCAACGGAATGTTTTTCAGTCATAATAAGGAATGAAGTGCTGATATATGCTACAATATGGATGAATCTTAAAAACATGATGCTAAGTGAAAGAAGCTAGACACAAAAGGTATAAAATATTTGTACAAAATAACTAGAATAAGTAAATCCAATTAGACAGACAGTAGACTGGTGATTGCTAAGGGCTGGGGTGAGAAGAAGGAATGGGGAGTAACCAACCACTTAATGGGTACTGGGTTTTATTTTAAGGTGATGAAAATATTTTGGAAAGAAGCAGTAGTCTTTGCATAATATTGTGAATGTGGTAACAGCAGTGAAGTGTTCATGTAAAGATGGTTAATTCTACATAATGTGAATGTTACCTTGGTAAATAAAAAATTATTTAGATAATATTCATAATAATGAAGGACAAAAGTAAACTGTTGACATATTCCTCCTTCTCCCTCACCTTTGTGGATGGGGAACTCACTCCCTTACATAAGGCAACCCATTCCATGTCCAGGCAGGTCTGGTGCCATCAAAGATCAGTGTTAGTGAAAGGATTTATGAAGCCCATGTATCAGTTCTATATGCTAACAGCTGTGCAGAGTTGTGAAGTTACATAGTCTCTCTTCACCTCAATTACTTATATTTAAAACAGGAATGCAAATGCTTATGGAACCAGTCTGTGGTGTGGATTAAATAAGATAACCTACATAGTGTCTAGCATAATGTTCCAACAGACAGTAGGTGCTTACCAGGAACAAATACAATCTGAGCTTATTAGATATAATTGTTGACACTGATTTGGGGGGAAGTGGAGAGAGGATGAGGGGGATGTTTTGACTCAAAAGTTAACTCTGCTGACCTTGCACCAATGGCCTCCCTCTACAACTTGATTCTAATTCTCCCTCCATAGCCAAAAAGTAATGTAATCCTCACCCCAAAGGACACTCTTCAACTGCGACTACCTGAAGAGGCAAGAAAGAGAGACATGCTAGACTAAGCGCACAATTTATTAAAACACAGAATTTAGGGGCATCTGGGTGGCTCAGGCTGTTAAGTGTTCACCTCTTGATCTCAGCTCAGGTCTTCATCTCAAGGTTGTGAGTTCAAGCCCTGCATTGGGGTCCCTGCTGGGCATGAAGCCTACTTAAAAAAACAAAACAAAACAAAAACAAAACACAGAATTTAATTTTTAACACTTTTTGGAGGTGCCCTCCTCCTTCACTGACAAAACTGTAAAACTTTAATACTAAAATGTCCTCTTCTCCTCACCTACTACCAAAGTAGTTAAACTAAAGATTACTGAAGAGGGGCACCTGGCTGACTCAGTCAATAGAGCATGTGACTCTTGATCTCAGGGTCCTGAGTTTGAGCCCCACACTGGGTGTAGAGCTTACCTTAAGAAAATTTTAAAAAATATTCTGAAGAGATTTCCAGTTATGTAAAGCATACAAGCAAGGGTGTCTCCCCTTAGAAAACCGACCAAGGAAGTAGTCAAGGACCCACTATCTCCCTGTCCTGCCTCTCTTCTTTGTACTCTAGTTTCAACACCTCAACTATTTATATAACACATTCTGGATAATGATCATCTTGGAGGGCCGACATTCACCTAGAGTGGCTGTAACAGGTCATTACACTTGTCCTAGCCTTTAGAACAATCAATAACCCCAAATGAAGAGTAATGGTCATTATAAAGCCAAACACAGGTTGATGATCCTTCCTTATTGATATTAAATTTGCCTACTGCTTCCTGCATATTTGTCTGCGACTGCCCTTGTTGCATTCAGCTGCAACCCTTCCCTGGAAGGACTCACAAGTCCACTCCTATCTTTACGTGAGTCTCTTATATATCCTCCTCTGAGCAATCCCATGATGATTAGTTGCTTCCACACTATATTTACATATTTTATTGTTGTCTTTAAGATGAAGTGTGCTTGATATTGAGTAAGTTAGTGAAAACTTTTAGTTTTTTTTCACCAAATATACTCAAGGCTCTCTTTTTTCCCTCTACTCCCAAAAGGCATACTGCATCTCTTAATTATTGGCCCACTGCTCCTACTCCTGAGTTTAATAGTTCTATTTTAGTTTCACTTCAGTATAAATATGATCCAAAATGTTCTTTTAAATGTTCACATGTTCAGCCAATCACTCATGAAATATTTACTGAGTATCAAATTGATATGAGAGTTGACATGGTGTAGAGAAAAGACCATTAATAAAGTTGAAAACCAGTTAGAATGGCAAAAATCGACAAGGCAAGAAACAACAAAGGAGAGGTTGTGGAGAAAGGGGAACCCTCTTACACTGTTGGTGGGAATGCAAGTTGGTACAGCCACTTTGGAAAACAGTGTGGAGGTGCCTCAAAAAATTAAAAATAGAGCTACCCTTTGACCCAGCAGTTGCACTCCTGGGTATTTACCCCAAAGACACAGATGTAGTGAAAAGAAGGGTCATATGCACCCCAATGTTCATAGCAGCAATGTCTGCAATAGCCAAACTGTGGAAAGAGCTGAGATGCCCTTCAACAGATGAATGGATAAAGAAGATGTGGTCCATATATACAATGGAATATTACTCAGCCATGACAAAGGAAGAATACCCAACTTTTATATCAACGTGGATGGGACTGGAGGAGATTACGCTAAGTGAAATAAGTCAAGCAGAGAAAGCCAATTATCGTATGGTTTCATTTACTTGTGGAACATAAGGAATAACACGGAGGACATTAGGAGAAGGAAGGGAAAAATGAAGGGGGGGAAATTGGAGGGGGAGATGAACCATGAGAGACTATGGACTCTGAGAAACAAACTGAGGGTTTTAAAGGGGAGGGGGGTGGGGGGGGTGGGCTAGCCCGGTGATGGGTATTAAGGAGGGCACGTACTGCATGGAGCACTGGGTGTTACATGAAAACAATGAATCATGGATCACTACATCAAAAACTAATGATGTATTGTATGGTGACTAACATAACATAATAAAATTAAATTAAATTTTAAAAAAAGAAAACAAGCATATAAATTTTTAAGTTAGAAAGACCTAGACTTGAATTCTAGCTCTGCCATTTTCTTGCCATGTGACAATGAAGAAATTAACTTCCTAAATCTCAAGTTTCTTGCTTATAATAAGGGCTAATTATATTTATTTGCTCAGAATTTTATAAGATATAAAAACACAGGTGCATAAATCACTTAAATATCTTCCATATTTTTCATATTCACTCCATAAGTGTGATTTTTCTTTTCCAAATAACTTCTAAACTTTAATTAGAATTTATAAATATATTTTCATATAATTTATTGGTTTCAAGTCAAATTATCCTAATGATTTTTGCATCTTAATCAAACTACAATTGACCTTATATATTGTAGTTTTGTGTATTTTATAATAGTGACCTTCAAGTTAGACATAATTATGTATGTCTCTCATGCATTATGAGTAAAGTCAGAATTTAATTCATAAGCAAATACATATACTAAAGAACCTTTCAGAACTCACATTCTTTGGATTTTTCATTTTTTTTCTTAATGATGGAATGAAAAGAACATGAAGTATACAATAAATTTCTTAACTTTACCTCTGAAAACTTTGTGATCGTGGATGTGGTATTTAAACCCATTGAGCCTTAGTTTCTCATCTTTAAAGTGTACTTGATTACACTTTGCCTCACTACTTCATTTATTTCTTGTAAGATGGGCTTTTATGTATGCAGACATGCCTTATAAACACTAAAACTAACCAAAAGCAGCTATCCTTACTTTTTTTTGAGACTTTTTGCTATTTCTTTCTTAATTATTCTTTTGAATTTTAGTAGCAAATAAATGAACATCTTTCTCCTAAAAATATTTTTGAATAATATTTATGTTTGGAATTGACATGAAAGTCTATTGTCAGTAATAGATTAATTTGAAAAGTTCCAGATATTTTTTGGAATCTATAACTTGATGATTCTGACTTGATTGACTTTTTTTTTTCTTGGTAAGTTAATCACATAATTACAAACTAGTAGATTATTTTATGCAAAAAGATTGTTCCGCAAATTAGGTCACTGTCATTTATCATTACCATTTCTTTTTAAAACATATCAAATCTTATGATCTGTTAACACCCGTCTCAGTGTATATCATTTTATTTCCCTCAAATGAACATTATGAATAATTGCAAAGATCTAATCAGGAAAAAAAATTAAAAATTCATTGTAAAGTACAACCATGAATATCTGCAATGATCGAGGGCAGTATAACATCAACACAAAAAGAGAATGTTTTTCTAGAAAAGAGGGGAACAGGCTTATTTGGGATAGACTTTTTTTCACAAGCTGGGACTTCATATGACCTTTTTCTGCCATTGTTTCATATTTGTTGTGATCTTATCTTCATAGTGGGATAAAGAAATAAGCTGTTTGATTAAAGATTGTTTCTTATATACTCCATTACATTCTAATCCCTTTCCCCTTCCAAGTCCATCAAGGGCATAAATAGACATGACTGCTTCTAGAGGGATAGAAGTCTGACAATCATGAAAGATAAATACCAATTCACTTAAAAGTGTAAGACTAAAAATATGGATGTATTTAAGTTTTAGAAACCTCTTCCTGAGCCTTCCCACCCCCAATGTAATATACTAGGGGAAAAATGAATAACAAGCTCATACTGTAATTATAGATGAGGACCAATTGGTACTTTGTAATTACTAGGTTGCAATCATGCCAGACTGAGTCCCATCCCAACAGAATCTTTCTCTAAAGCCACCAGAAGGCATATAAGGACAGGACTATTACAGCAGAAGATGACTGCACAAAGCCTGGGTAAATATGCATGATGTATGTACAAAGCAAGTAACACTTGGTGTTCCTACAATAATTAACTTTGAATAGTGCTAGAGCTCAAAAGGATCCTAGGAACATCTTGCCCAACCACCTCATTTTATAGAGAACTCTACTTGGGCCAGGGCAAGTACTGACTTTTCTGAATCAAACAGCTAATAAATAGCAAAGTCTGTAAATTTCTGGCTCCCATTCCCACTTTGTTGGCTCTCTATACAATGCTGCCTCTTCTTATCAATGCTGGATAGTTTTTTTTTTTTTCCCCAGTCTTTCACAGAACATCACCTAATAATGTACCTTTTTAGTAGGCACCCTAAAATTAAGAATTTGACTGAAATAACTAAGACAACTCTCCACTAAAACCAAGTTTCTCTCTCCCTCTATAAGCGTATCTTATATAAAATAGAGATTTAATTCTTGCCCCAAATTCCTAGGGTTTTTTTTTTTTTTTTTGGCTTCTAAGGGAAGGAGATAAATGATTTAAAATTTACAAAAGTATCCAGCACGTTGCTGTGGTGGCTCTAAAAAATGTTGAACAGACTTTTCTATTAATTTAAAGGATTTGCTGGAACTGGGAAGGCATATTACATAAATAATAAGAGTACAGTAATTAAAGGACAAAAAATGAAACATTTCATCATGACAAAAAACTCGGGGAAATATAGACATTAAAGAAAATAAGTTTGCATCAAAAATAGCTACTTAAAAATCATTGTGAGTATATATACATTTATATTGTTGCAGTCTAATAATTATGAAAAAATCAATATTGATAAAAGTAAAAAAGTACCTAATATTAATATATAATAGTAATATTAGTATGTAACAAATATTTTTAAGATAGATATAGAAATACATATAAATAGCATGTATTTATATTACATGGTACAAAAAGAATACTGATTTCAACCATGTGGGGTTAATTTTAGGTAAAGATCCTAAATTCAAAACTGTTTTACTATGCAAAATACCTCATTCCTGCATATTTCAAAACACAATGAAAATAAAATGTATGAAGCTTGCTGGTGATGCCCCAGATTGTATAATCCTACAAAAGACATTAACAGAAGCTCCAAAAATCTAATTAAATTTTAGAGTGCTAGTAATGTCTCCATAAGGCCCATGTAAGCTATTATCTACATTAATAAAAATTAAATTCAGACTATATCTATATCTGGATAATAATATACGTAGTTTCAAGGTCATTCTTATTTCCTTACTTAAGGATATTTCTCCTCTATTCTCATAAATAAAAATTGATTAATTCTGAAGGGGAAAACCAAACCCCTTTCTCTTCCTCTTCCCATTCTTCTTTTAGGCCATGTAGAAGGGATTAACAGCCTTCCCACTTGGGGGAGGTGGATAGAAGGAACACACTGGTGCCTCTCCACTCTTGCACCTCAAAAGAGAGGATGGTCTCTGTCTCAGCATACTTAGTTTTACTATGTGTGTGTGTATATATATATAAATATATATTTATATATATATATTTTAAAACAAATAGAGGGTTTGTGGCAGCCCTGTATCGAGCAAGTCTATCGGTGCCATTTTTCTAAAAGTCTTTGCTCACTTCAGTTCTCTGTGTCACATTTTGGTAATTCTTGTACTATTTCAAATTTTTTCATTATTATTATAATTTTTATGGTGATCTGTGATCTTTGATGTTACTATGGTAATTGTTATAGGGCAACAAGGACCATGCCCACCTAAGAATGGCAAACTTAAATGGTTTGTGTGTTCTGACTGTTCCACACCAGCCTTTTCCCCCATCTCTCTCTCTCCCCTCAGACCTCCCTGTTCAAAACACAATAAAATTGAAATCAGGCCAATTAATAACCCTACAATGGCCTGTAAGTGGTCAACTGAGAGGAAGAGTCACACACATCTCATTTTAAATCAAAATATAGAAATGACTCGGCTTAGTGAAGAAGTCATGTCAAGAGCCTAAATAGGCTGAAAGCTAGACCTCTTGTGCCAAACAGCCAAATTGTGAATGCAAAGGAGAGGTTCTTGAAGGAAATTAAAAGTGCTACTGCAGTGAACACACAACATTCCCTTAAGCCAAAGCCCAATCCAGAGCAAGGCCCTAAATCGTTCAATTCTGTGAAGGCTGAGAGAGGTGAGCAAGCTGCAGAAGAGAAGTGTGAAGCTAGCAGAGGTGGTTCATGAGGGTGAAGGAAAGAAGCTGTCTCCAAAACATAAAAGTACAAGGTGAAGCAGCAAGTGCTGATACGGAAGCTGCAGCAAGTCATCCAGGACATCTTGTGGAGATCATTAATGAAGGTGCCTGCACTAAGCAAGGGATTTTCAATGTAGTCAAAAGAGCCTTCTGTTGGAAGAAGAGGCTATCTGGAACTTCCACAGCTAGAGAGGACAAGTCAGTGCCTGGCTTCAAAGCTTCAGAGGACAGGCTGACTCTGTTGTTAGGGACAAATGTAGCTGGTGACTTTAAGTTGAAGCCAGCACTCATTTAGCATTCCCAAAATCCTACAACCCTTAAGAACTAAGATAAATCTCCTCTGCCTGTGCTCTATAAATGGAATAACAAAGCCTGAATGACACCACATCTGCTTACAATGTGGTTTACCAAGTATTTTAGGCCCACTATTGAGAATTACTGCTCAGAAAAAAAAGATTCCTTTTAAAATATTACCATTCACTGACAATGCAGTCGGTCACCCAAGAGCTGTGATGAAAATGCATAATGAGATCAATGTTGTTTCCATGCCTGCTAACACAACATCTATTCTGCAGCCCATGGATCAATGGGTCATTTCAACTTTCAAGTACTATTTAAGAAATACATTTGATAAGGCTATAGCTGCCCTAGAGAGTGACTTCACTGATGGATCTGGGCAAAGTAATTTGAAAATCTTCTGGGAAGGATTCACCATTGTAGATGTCATTAAGAACATGTGTGATTCATGGGAAGAGGTCAAAATATCAACATGAACAGGAGTTTGGAAGAAGCTGATTCCAACCCTCATGGATGACTTTGAGGGTTCCAGACTTCTGTGGAGGAAGTACCTGCAGATGTGGTGGAAATAACAAGAGAACTAGAAGTGGAGTCTGAAGATGTGAGTGAATTGCTGCAATCTCATGATCAAACTTGAACGGATGAACAAAGGAAGTGGCTTCATTTTTTTAATTGCATTTTTTTAAAAGATTTTATTTATTTATTTGACAGAGAGAGAGAGAAGCAGGCAGAGGGAGAGTGAGAAGTAGGCTCCCCACTGAGCAGGGAGCCCAATGTGGGGCTCGATCCCAGGACCCTGGGATCATGACCCGAGCCGAAGGCAGACGCCTAACTGACTGAGCCACTCAGGCGCCCCTGGCTTCATTTTTTTAAGATTTATTTATTTTAGAGAGAGAGCACATGAGCAGGGGGAGGGGCAGCAAGAGAGAGGGAAAGAACCAGACTTCCCGCTGAGTGCAGAGCTCTACACAGGGCTCCATCCCATAACCCTGAGATCACAACCTGTGCCCAAACTATAGAGATATGGACCCTGCTTGGTCTTTTCTCTTTTTGCGCCAACATCAGTGTCTGCAACTGTTTTGGTTAAGTCAGGCTAGACTCTTCCTGGGACAGGTTATCTTTAATTCAAAGTTAAGGGTGCAGGGCTTTGGTTCAAGCCAAATTCAGTAGTTACATTTTAGCAGCACTTTGCTACTGTACTTTGGGAGCTACTCAGTCTTCATGAATAAAACCTTAAGTGGTATTTGACTGCTTAGTTCCCTTTTTAAGTGGTAAAAAACCTTGACAGGAGGCAGGGTGTGACTGACAAGACCTTCATGCCTTCAAAGAATCCCACTGCCAAATTATTGTATTAAATCTGTCAGCAAATTACCATTTTAATGTGCAATACCAAGAATTAGCATAGCCCCCAAAACTCTTGAAAAAGCAAAGACATTTCCTCCCTCCACCCCTCATACACACACCTGACTGATACCTTGACATATGAAGAAAATATATATTATTTAAAATGAATTATAGTAGGAATGTCTGGAAACAAGTCAGTTTTTTCTAACTCAAACTCCAAAAATTCAGGTATTTTCCTGGTTTTCTATGTTTAACTATATATCGTGGTCTTACATTTTATCATTTATCTTAGATCTTCTTAGCTCCTAGTTTTTCTCCATCCATCTGATTGGTCTTTGACCTGTTGATAGGATCTCTGAACCCATCCCTGCAGGTTCATTCCCTACTCACTATTCCCTATAGACTGATCTACCTATTCTCAATCAATGAAACTAACCTTAAATACTGATCCTGAAAATGGCAATGCCTTCCTCTATTATTATTTCCCTCTTTGAAATATGACATGTCTGAGGGGCACCTGGGTGGCTCAGTCAGTTGACTATCTGACTCTTGATTTCAGCTCAGGTCATGATCTCAGAGTCCTGAGATCAAGCCCTGCACTGGGCTCCCTGCTGATACATGGAGCCAACTTAGGATTCTCTCTCTCTCTGCTCCTCCACCCACCCCTGCTCACGCATGCTCTCTCTCTTAAAAAAAAAAAAAAAAAGGAAAGGAAAGCAAAAAAACAGAAATCTGACATGTCTGAAACATCATCCTATCATAGGAAAATGTATAAAGTTTCCAGGCTTTCCTTAGCTCCCAGTATCACTCTTTGACCAGAGAGACTTATATATGTGCTCTCTTAAAACTGCATTTTTTGTTTGAAGGTGAAAATTGGACTTACAATTGGGAGAAAAAGTAATATGAGATAAATTGGAAATTTAAAGTAAAGACATCTAGAGATAGGAAGATAGCCTTGCATTGCTTGATATTGATGATAAAATAGCACCTCATATTTATATGATACTTCATCATTCATATAATGTTCTCATATACATTCACATCTAATCTACATACCAAATGCAAATTAGATTTGATCATTCTCAGTTAACATATGAGGACATCTGGGCTGCTGGACAACCACAGCGGACGTGACAGACGAAGTAGTATTTTCTAAATCATGTCAGAGTTGGTACTCAGTAATATTTGTTAGATAGGTAATTGTGATACAGTTGCCACAACTATGGTAAATAGAGAATCATTTGTGTTGTTTGCCCAGTATCCATTCAGAGAACCATCTCTCCCATCTCTGTGTAACTCTGAGACTGTCAGATTAGAAGCCCTGATAGAGGGGCGCCTGGGTGGCTCAGCTAGTTACGCATCTGACTCCTGGTTTTGGCTGAGGTGATGATCTCAGGGTCATGAGATCGAGCCCCAAGTAGGGCTCCACACTCAGCTTGAAGTCTACTTGAGAATCTCTCTCCCTCTACCTTCCCTTGCTCAAGCTCCCTCACTTTCTCTCTCTCTCAAAAAATAAATAAATAAAATCTTAAAAAAAAAAAAAAAGAAGCCTTGATACATGACCAGAGTAGTCAGTACCCATGCACTGGTCAAAACTTCAAAGACCTTTTTGGTGTTTAATTTACATGCTGGAGAGAAGGAGGGTAATTCTCAAATTTATTTGAGTCGTGTTTCTTTCTCTTACAACTGAGAAGTCCTATTGTTACATATATCTGCCTATCACTCCAACAGTAAAAAACAGTGTCTGAATGACATGGGTTATTTTCCCATCCACCTATATACTCATTTACTTTCCCCTTCCTGAGAGATATGTTAGCCCATTTTAACTCAACACACTGGTTCATGGTTCTCTGGTTACTCAGATTCTGATTAATGATACTTCCTGTTGACTACTACATTATCTGCTGCATACTTGGCACTAAATCCTTTTACTTATCCCTGAGCTTATAACTCACCACTAGGCTTCACCACCTGCAAGCTTGGCTATGCTTGCCTCAAAGTAGGGAACCATAGGGCCACTTGATCTCACTCTGTTAGTGCCCATGATCCCATGAGGCATAATTCTTCCTGTATTTTCATGCAAAATTTTCCTTCAGGCAATTATTTTAGGGGACGTATATAATAGTGGTTAAGGGCATTTTCTTCTCTTTCAAACAGGCTTGGATATAAGTCTTGGATACTACCTTTTATGAGCTGAGTATCCTTCAGCAAGCCATTTACCTATGCTAAGCCTATATCTCCTCATTCTTAAAATTGGGAAATAATAGTATCTACTCTTATTTTGGATTTTGAGGGATTGAAAAGGATAACACATTTGAAATACGTCTGAGAAAACCCAACACATAATAAGGACTCAATAAATTCATTCAAATCTATTTACTGAGTATAGAGATTTTATATATATATATATATGATAATCATATATATGGTTATATATCTCATGATATATATCTCATTATTTTATATATATATATAAAATAGTGAAAGTATACCTCCTATATTCTCCTAGGTCTCAAGATGCACATAAATAAAACAAAAATGTATAGTTCTTATGGATATTGACTATAATAGTAGAGACAGGAAACAAGCACATAAAATAATATATAATATAAATATATAAATGTAATATTTTTAAATATGAGAAGTTAATCATAAATAGTGATTTTGGGGGTATTTGAGGAGTTACTACTTTATGGACTTAATGAATTATAGAAAAATAATTACTATATCTTTATTACCACACTAACTCTTAAAGACACTAGATAATTAGAATATGCCAACATTTGTGATCGGTGAGCAACATTTCAACCTCCTAGGCAAGTACTTAGAATCTAGTATATTCAGGGGTTTATGCCTAAGTTCCTTGAATGGGGAGGTAAGTATATTAAGGCAAGTTATATCTAAGAACAACTGATAATGAAAGAAATGTTAAAAAAAGGCACATGTTTAATATGTTGACTGGGGGCAGCGGTGGGGGGTGGGTAGTAAGATTCATTATTACAGAAGTAAAGAGAACAGTATCAAGCATGTGAAACCTCAATATTTTCTTAAACTGCAAGATTAAATTATGACATGTCTTATACTGCATAAGCAAACTACAAAATTTGTGCTTCATTCTGCCCCAATGAAAAACCATGAACAAAATGGAAAGGGCTTGATAAGGAAAATGAAATTTAGGAGTGAGAGACTGAAGACAGATTAATTAGGGGGTGATTGCAATAATCCAGGAGATAAATTGTGGGGTCTGAAATTCAGACAGTGGCTGTACTGGCACAGAAAAATAAAATAAAGGGACAGTGTTTTTGCAAACTTTTCCCTAAACTTTAAAAGGTTTTCAAGTTGTTGGAAAATAAACAATTTATAAGTACTTTTAAAACTGCTGTAATAATTTTGGAATACCAAAGAGCATGAAACAATTTTTTTGAGAGGCGTAAGTACATAACTTCCTTACATGTATGTACATTTAAGCCTACACAGATGAAAGATATGCACACAGATACACACAAATATTCTTATATACTGAACAAATCAACATTATAATCACCACTGCTTTGCAAACATTGCTCTGTCATAGGACAATATACAACTTCCACAGCAGTAATTTTCTCATTTCCTGATTAACAGACACATAATATATACACAGAGACAGTAATATTCCTTCAGTGGCTGGACTCTCTATGGAGTGCCAGATTCTCACATGTATTTTAATAAAGCTGTAATGTGTTCTTTAAGTGTTACTGACCCCTCCAAGTAAAATATCATTTCTGATATAGTAGAAGGTGGGCATGATTAACACATGCCATCATTTAATTGCATCTGCCATTATTTTTAGTGTTTTATGCATCTCTTTATAAATGAAACACTAGCAGTGACATCATCACACTGTAATTATGTTTAAGTGCCCATGTAGTTAAAAGCACACTAGGTCCTTTTTAGTGGTTAAAGGCAGCCTCTGAAGCCAGACCATCTAATCTTGAATCCTGGTTCCATCTCCTACTGATTAGTAATCTCAGGCAAGTTACTGAAATTCCTTGTCTAAAATCTCTTTTTTTCAAAGGAAATAAGTATATATAATATACATATGATACTTTTGTACTGTACACAAATAATGTTATATATACACACACACATACATACACACTATCTATATATATTAGAATATTCCCCATTACATTTTAAGCACTAAATAATTGTTACTATTTTGTTGTCATTGTTACTATTACTGCTACTAGTGTTATTACAGTTTGCTGTGTTATCTTGGACAAGTCAAAGATAATGTCATAACCAGTCATTTTCCATGAGCAAGAAATATATCAAGATTCTAGGTTTGGTGTCTCTTTTACTGAGGATTTTTTTCCAGGTTATTTAACAAAGGCTTGGGTACATAATATTGACAATAATTGGAAAAGTAAGGGCTAGAAATACAATCTTTTAGATGACAAACCCTCTGCCTTAGAAGGGAAAAGGCATGAAGACAAATTGCTGTAATAAAAAACAATATATAACGTGGGGTGTAACTATGTTGACAGAATGGGGAGGGGAGGGGAAGAGATGACACTTCATCCACCGTGGCCTGAGTTACAAATCATGGCCTGGTATTTGGGATTTAGGAATCAAGCATTAGAAGATGAGCATATTGTTTATAATACTGAGGGAGTACTGGGAAAATCTGTAAAATAATTTGAAGTATTTGCCTTGGGTGTCTAGAGGAATGGGTTATGGGACCATCATTTTATCCTGTGGTTTGTTGATGCCATGTCCATGCATTCTTGGAATCAAATATTAAAGTGATATAAAAGTTATTTCAGTTAGGAATTTACATGTACTCAAATTACTGCAGATGTGAATCTCCAAGACTACTGTGAAATACCTGCAGCAGGGTTCTGGGTCTATATGAAGCAACTGATTTTCAATTATTGTGTGGTCACTGTCAACTTGCAGAGGAAAAACTGGGAGAGCTGGGTTTGTTTATAAGTTAAAGAAGTACTGCAACTGACATGGCAGCCACTGGAGGTACTGAATATCTGTTTCAAGGTCTAATGTAAAGAACTGTATTTTTTATGTAAAATAATTAGATTATTTCCATTTTATTTTGATTTTACCCAATGACATAATGAAAACTAATCTATTTAGTTTGCAAACAAACAAACAAACAATAATCAGTGACATACGATGTAGTAAAAGGGCTTATTCAACCTCATGTACTCAGTGCTAAGAACTGGTTCAGGAATCATATGAAACTGGTCTAAATCTCAAGCCTACTTCTTGCTAGACATATGGCCTTGGGCTAGCTACTTAACTCACTGGAACCTCACTATTGTGGTAGGATTATAATTTACAGCAGAGGCCCTGACACCAGACTGCCAGTGGATCTTTTACCCACTAGCTGTATGCCTGGACAAGCTCTTTAACCTCTCAATGATTCCTCATTTGTAAAATGATACTAGTATTGGCTACATACAATGAGTTGTGATGATGCTTGAATGAGCTAATATAGATAGATAAAGACAAAGTTGTAATCAGCATGTAGTAAGCACTCAAAGACATGTTAGTCATTGATATTTAGATGGGACTCTTCATGACCTACAGTTTGACAAGCACTCCCAAATTAAATCAACAGAAACAAAACAAAACAAAACAAAACAAAACAAAACCTACATGCTGAATCTAGGTGCTAGATCTTTCTTGAATGACTTGCAAATGGAAAGCACCAAAAAGGTTCTGCTACTATAAACCGAATTGCTAAAATGGATTTTCTGTGTATTTCCCTATGAAGAGCTATCAATTCACTGTGTATTCACAGTCCTACACATGCCCAAACCATGGGAAAAGGGGAGCTTACCTCACCTTAAGCCAAGCGATAGAGATTCATGGAGGGTTTAAGCTCTAGATTCGGAGCCTGAAAGCCTGAATTCAAATCCCTATTCTGTCGCTTCTTTGCTTTGTGTGAAGTCATTCATTTCTCTGAGGTTTAGGTGTTCATCTATAAAACAGGATGAAACTACTTTGTTGTTGGTATTTTTCTTCTTTACTTTACTACACACCTGTTTATTAACCTATGACACTCAAAAATAAAGGGAATAAGAAGGAAAAAAAGATTATACTTCTTTCATTAAACCACTAGGCTAGATTAAACTTGCTCTCCCCAACAGTTGCAGAGAGGAGAGTTCCTTGAAACTGTCTAAGCCCTTCAAAACATATTTAGCACTGTCACTTTCACAGTAAAAAAAAAAATGACAAGAGCCCAACCCACGAGATGCTGATAGCATGAAGCAAAACATATGCTGATGTGACTCATCTAGTATCAAACATAAATAAACTCCATGAGTTTATTTATAGTAGGAGGTGTTTCACACTCAGAGAAACAAGCTCCAAATCAGATTCTGAATTCAATTCAAGGAACGAGGCTGAAGGTATGAATGAGCTGCAGAATAATGTACTAGAATATGAGAATTTACTGAATTTGAGTGAAAGAAGTCAAGAAGAGAATGAGAAAATAATTGTATGAATAAAACCAGCCCTTTAAGAAAGATGCCAGTTAAATGGGACAGCGACAAAATTCTCTAAAGCTCTGGAGGCTATGGAAGAGAAAAACAGATTCTACATTCAAATCACATTAACATCACATTTGTTTATCTCCCTACCAGTGTGGCATGGCTCATTGTAACATATATACAGCAGTTTAGTTTGGTACACTAAAAAAAACCCAAAATACATAAAACAAAAAACAAACAAAAACCAGGACTGTGTCACAGCAGGAAAAAAGGGCCTGTTCTTTCTTAAAATATGCAAATACACAGGTAAAAAGGCCTTAAAAAAAATTGTCTTCTCCTTCCCTGGGTAATGCTCCACTTCCTTGTCACAGGAAATTTTGAGATTCAGATCACCAGGCAGAGCTGACAAATCAGGGAATTATGGATTTAAGAACCAACCCAAAATCAAAATAGGAATAAAATTTTCATTCATTTATCTATCTGGTCAATGAACAACGAAGTGTCTCCTAACAGCAAGGTCTCTGCTGAGTGCTACGAGAGACAGCAAAAAGAGCAGGAAAAACTCTCCGCCCTTAAGGATCACACAAGCCCTATGAGGAAGCATGAAAACAATGTGGGTTACCTCAATTTCTATGCAAAGCTTTAAATTGATGTTTGGAGCATTCCTGAGTATGAACAGAGGAAGAAGTGGTGGAAAGGGATATATTTTGGGAATTCCACCCAAATATACAGCTTGCAAATATGTAACAACAAAAAAGTGCGAACTTTATTTTTTTTTTTAAGATTTTATTTATTTATTTGACAGAAAGAGACAGCAAGAGCAGGAACACAAGCAGGGGAAGTGGGAGAGGGAGAAGCAGGCTCCCTGCAAGAGCCCGATGCGGGGCTCGATCCCAGGACCCTGGGATCATGACCTGAGCCGAAGGCAGATGCTTAACAACTGAGCCACCCAGGAGCCCCAAAAAGTGCTAACTTTAGAATGAACATGATCAAGGAACACAGGTTCAATGTCATTTAAAACAAAAAAAGGCAAACAAGAATTAGCCTATTATTATTATCCTTGCAGAATCTAACAAGAACCTCCAAGTCTTTCTCTGAGTTTGTATTTGAAACCTTATGATTACTTTTTAGAGTTAATTCAAGAAAAGGAGAATTAAAAGATCCTACGAAAATGCCTTCTACTTCATTATTTATAAATAATTTCAGGCACTAAAACATTGGTTTCTGGGGCGCCTGGGTGGCTCAGTCATTAAGCGTCTGCCTTTGGCTCAGGTCATGATCCCAGGGTCCTGGGTTCCAGCCCCGCATCGGGCTCCCTGCTCGGCGGGAGGCCTGCTTCTCCCTCTCCCACTCCCCTGCTTGTGTTCCCTCTCTTGCTGTGTCTCTCTCTGTCAAATAAATAAAATCTTAAAAAAAAAAAAACAAAAAAACCCACATCGGTTTCTTCTGACAAAAATAGTCTATAGATTTAAGTATTATTTTTAAAAGAGAGCTATTTAGGTAATATTTATGTTGTTTCACAACCATATTATTTTATGTTTGAGCATATTCCATGGACCTGTCATAGAAAATGGCCACAGCTGTATTATTTTTTAAATCTATATTTAGTCTCTTTAAGTCACATGAATTTCAACCATACTTGAATGGTACTAGTTAAACATTTCTTAGATGTGGGAGGTTCCAATTTTCACCTTTTAAAAAAATCTGTTTCCCTTGTATAGGCAACCATGGCAAAATTTTTTTAAATATTACTCTTGTAATGTCTTTGATTTCACTCTTATTTTCCAGACTGATCAAGAACTGCAAATGGCTGTCATTTTTAAACTTTCAGGGAGTAGCACCTGGATCTGATGGAACCCCTTGTTAGAGAGAGATGACAAAGATGCTTAGGTCACCTCTGCCCAGTAAGCACATAAACACATATATTGGTTCCACAGGCCCCCTGAAGGGGGTTAACTAGGTTTAGATTATTCTATCCCATCTCATTGTTTTAGAGAGCTGATGTCTGATCCTCTGACTTCTGAGCTGGGATATCTGCTTTAGCATTACCCTTTAGGATTAGTTATCACATGTTAATACAAGTAAGCTTAAGTGCACCGTCAATCATGTTCGAGCTGTCAGGCCAATTAGATTTTTTTTTTTTTTAACTTAGAACAAGGAAGAAAAAGGATGTAGAACTCAAGGTGTGGGACTTCAGAAATTCTGATTATCTAGATGTAATAAATTTTAAACTTACATTTGTCAAGGGATACAAATGCAACATCAAATAGTTACATATGTAACCCTGATATTAGAAAAGTAAAATAAAACAAACAAAAAGCTTTGCTTTTCTGAAAGAATCACTTAACAAAAAGAGCAACAGGGTTGGAAGGCCATTAATTCATTTGTCTGACATCCACTTATCCATCCAATATTTATTAAGTGTTAGCTCTGGGGCTACAATGCAGACCCTGTCCTCATATGCCAGGGATGGTCTAACAGATGAAATATCGGTTAAAATCCTACCATGATCTTCCACTGAAGGTTAAAAAAGACATGAACTTGCATCAGCCAACAAGGCCTTGTGTGATCTGCTCCCTGTCAGCCGCTATAATGCCAACTTGTACCACTTTATCTCATTTGGCACACCCAGCATCATTGGCCTTACTCTATAATTGGGTCCCCCTTGGGGTTTCCCCCTCTGCCTAAAGGGCTATTCCCTCTGATCTTCACAGGATGGGCAGTTGTTACCATTCAGTTCTTGATTCTACATCACCTCCTCAGAGAGGTCTTTCCTAACTAGCATATATATATATATATTTTTATGGCAGCCTCTTTTAGGTCATTCTCCATTTGTACCCTGCTTAATTTAATCTGCAAAGCACTTCTTATTACCTGATGTTATAAATACACATTGCCAGCTCTTTGCCTTGATTCCTTGGATATAAGCTTCACAAAGCAATGGTTTTTATCCACTTTATTCACAGAGTATATTCACTGTGGTAAAAGAAAACAGTATAAAGTAGTTGTCTGAAAAATATTTGATTAAACAACAAAAAAAGAACACACAGGTATATATAGAATTACACTGCCATGAAGGAAAGATAAATGTTTCTATAGGAGTATAAAATAAGGTGATTGGAGCTATCCTGGAAGAGGCGAGAGATTCCTAAGGAAATAATATTCAAACTTAATCACACATTTGTTTATCACATAAACTATGTAAACCAATTTAGTCCTTATTACTTAAAACCTAAAAAAACAAAACAAAACCAAAACCAAAATCAAAACCAAGATAAACCACAAATGAATCAACTTATACATAGACTAAACTGGTTAGTGAAATTAAATGAAGGGAAAAACAACCAAGTGGAACCATACTCCTGTTTGAGTGGTTACCACCATATAAGACCTGGTCTAGGATCCTGGTCCTCCAGTAGATCAGAGACCCCAACTCAGTGAAATGATTAGGTAAACACTTAAATACATATTTAAAATTGAGCTAAATGATGTATGTTTGAAAATAATTGGTATGATATCAGAATGACAGATATATTCTTTCTTATTGAACTCTTGTAATTTTTAATAATTTGTCTTCTTTGCAATACAAAAGCAGATCCTTAAGAGCTAATGCTAAGATGTTATCAAAAGGGCAGTCACTCTAGTGATTTAATGGGAGAGGAAAGCATTGAAAGAGAAAAGGACGGGTGGGTAAGCATGAGAAAAGAAGGGGAGGAAACTCAGTCGTCCTACAAGAAACTGGTGGTCCCGCCTGACAAATGAGACCACAACATTCATTTCCTGCATCATTTCCTTCTCAATGCTGGATGGGTCACCAGGAACTAGAATGGAACCAACTCATCAATTATATTGAAGAGATAGTTTTGTCAGAAAAAACTCTTTCCTGCAATGCTATCCTTTAAAACCATCCCTCTCTTACAGAATTCTAAGTAAATTACTTTTCATAAGTAAGCTTCTACTATTACATAAACTATTTTCTAAGTAAAATATTAAAGAGAGTTAAAAATATTTTCTCCCCTCTAGGATATATTTCTTCAAAGTGCAGATACTGGTTTGGGAATCTGACTTGGAAAAAAGAAACAGGTGCACTCTCCTTAACCATTTTAAAATATTTTGTAATTCAGGATTCAGGTCCAGGCACACAGTGCAGGTTAATTTTATGCACCAGTTTGATCCGTATACAGCATGCCCCAATAGCTGGTAAAATATTATTTCTGGGTGTGCCTGAAGGGTGTTTCTGGAAGAGATGAGCATGTGAATCAGTAGACTGAGTAGAGAAGAGCACCCTCACCAATGTAAGTGGGCCTCACCCAATCCACTGAGGACCTGAATAGAACAAAAAGATGGAGTAAGAGTAATTTACTCCTCTTGGTTCCTCCCTGGTAGCCTGAGTGGGGACATTTCATTTCATTTCATCTTCTTCAACTCTTGAGCTGTGATTCATACCACTGCCCCCACTAATTCTCAGGCCTTCAGACTTGAACTGAATTAAACCACTGGTTTCCCTGGGTCTACAGTTTGCACATGACAGATACGGAACTTCTCAGCCTCCATAATCATGTATGTCAATTCCTCATAATAAACACACATCTCTCTCCTTTCTCCCTCTCTCTCTCTCCCCCATCGCCCCCCTCTAATACACAAACATAGAAGTAAGCTTTTGAATCTTATATATCACACAAATAGTAGTAATGGATATATCACTACCTAGATGACACTATTTAAACTACCCAAGTAGTTTAAAGTCCATATAATAGAATAAAACTAACCAAGCTAAATATTACCAAGGCCCTAAATTATAGTGCATTTCCTTTTAGGACTAAAAAATCTCCTGAAGGGGCGCCTGGGTGGCTCAGTCATTAAGGGTCTGCCTTCGGCTCAGGTCATGATCCCAGGGTACTGGGATTGAGCCCTGCATTGTGCTCCCTGCTCCGCGGGAAGCCTGCTTCTCCCTCTCCTACTCCCCCTGCTTGTGTTCCCTCTCTCGCTGTGTCTCTCTGTCAAATAAATAAATAAAATCTTAAAAAAAAAATAAAATAAAAAATAAAAAAGCTCCTGAAAAAAGCTTTACACGTGTACTGGGCAGGGCTGTAGGGGTGGTGGGGGGAGCACAGGGGGAAGATAAATGACAAGTTTATAGTCATTCAATATTTAAGGAATGTGACATAAAAGAATTAGAGGAAACAGGAGTGCCTAGGTGGCTCAGTCAGTTGAGCATCAGATCTTGGTTTCAGCTTGGGTCACGATCTTGGGGTCATGAAATTGAGCCCAGAATCCGGCTCCATGCTCAGCGGACAGTCTGCTTGAGATTCTCTCTCTCCCTTTCCCTCTTGTGTTCTCTCTCTCTCTGAATAAATCTTAAAAAAAAAAACACACACAAAGAATTGGGGTGCCTGGGTGGTTCAGTTAGTTAAGCATCTACCTTCAGCTCAGGTCATGATCCGGGGGTCCTGGGATCCAGTCCCACATCCAGCTCCCTGCTCAGCAGGGAGCCTGCTTCTCCCTCTCCCCCTGCCTACCACTCCTCCTGCTTGTGCGCACTCTTTCTCTGTGAAATAAATAAATAAAAACTTAAAAAAAAAGAATTAGAGAAAATAAATAAAAATGTTTTGTAATTCTGTTTCCATTCAAAAAGTGTGGAGCACTGGGTGTTATACACAAACAATGAATCATGGAACACTACATCAAAAACTAATGATGTAATGTATGGTGATTAACATAACATAATAAAAAAAAAAGTGTCCTAAAACTCAGTAGATAACAAAATAATTCTCAATATTAGCGAAGACCTGGATTGTCTTCATCTCATGTTTAGGAACAATCCAACTTATCTTTTGGGTTAAATTGTTATGGTCCATAAACTGTGTATTTTGTTGTTGTTGTTAGGGTTCTGCAATTCTAGACAACCGTAAAAATGTTACCACTTGATAAATTCCTGGATCTTGAGTTATATTTACAAAACTATAATAGATACAAGAGGCAAAAATAATAATCATAATCATAAGTGACACTGACTTAAAGATCTGACTTAAAGATATACTAACTTACTATTCTAAAGAACTTGCTTCAGTATGTATTTTCATTTAAAATATAGTATTCTTTTTATACATCAGTAAATTCCCCCATATTTCTTTAAATAACATATTGAATACTAGTTTATGGAACATTAGTTACTAGAAAGAGGAAGAAAGCAAGAGATGAGATGGGAAATTACCATATTGGTTAGAGCCAATTATAAATGGAAGTTAAATCAGATACAAAAATAAAGCATTATTTAAAAGGGCATGTTTTCAAAGAGTTTTCTATTTATGTAAAAATTCACTTCACATAAGGCTGTTCTTTGAACTGAGATCCACCTGTTTTGTAATATTGCATACTTGCTAATGATTTCTCAATGGCTCTACTGCTCCCTGCTGCCATTCGTGTTGCTAAGGACCCTGCACAAAACATCACGGGAGTAATCTGGAGACAGGCCTTCCCAACCCCCTTCCTATAGGCAATTACTAGCAATTAGTCACACTGGAAGGCTAAATAACTCTCTCTGCACCTGCAAAAACTATGTTTGAATGCCACAGCTGAATCCATTGTAGGAATCAAAATTAAATTTGAACTGAATATCTAGCCTAATACCTTATTTATTACCTGCTACTCTGCAGAATAAAATACGTGGAAGAAGAGGCCCCCAGAGGTTATACTTTATCTTCAGTTTGTTAGACTATTTCTCCATGAAGATGAGTCTCTTTTAGGGACAGATAATGTTGGGAAATATATTTCCCTTGGACCCTATTGTAAGCAATGCTGATTCAATCACATCACACAGACGTGGGAGGCTTAAATAAGACACCATTCCTTCCTGGAAAACATTACTTTTTGAATCATATGCATTAATATGTTTATTAATTCAAATCATATTCTACTTATCTTAATAATGGGCTTCTTTGGGGCTCCTTTGAATTTATCCAAATGCTTCACTCATTTATTTAGTAATCACCAAATGTAAAATATAGTAACTCATTTCGACTTCAATAGTAATATTTTATAAATGAATTGAAGACCATACAAGCAAATGCTGCCTAGAATCCACAGTAGGTACACTGTATCATCAAGCACCAGTTGCAATCCTGAATCAACTGGTAAATCAAGTAAAGGGCCTTGAACTAGTCACTTAACCTCCTTATTTATCTGCTGAATGGATGAATGAATAATAATAGAAAAAAAGATTTCAGGATGTTTGGCTCTGTAATGCAAAGACATCCAAATACTACAAGAGAAACACACACACTATTCTGGAACACACTCATATACATGCATCATTTGGTTCCTTTTGTAAAACCTGCTCTGACTTACTTGAACATGTTAAAAGTGAACTGAGGAACTGCAGCTCCTGAGTATTACAGGTAATTCAAAAATTACCTGCTCACCATATTTACCAAAGTTGTACCTAATTAAACAAGGGCACACAATGGCACAAAATCTCATACTTTGGAATTTAAAGATCTATATGAGTGATTTTCAAGTACCATCAGTTAACCAATCTGAGGACTGTGTGATTTAATTCTTCAGCAAGCACTTTTGCCAATAGATAAGTAAAAAAGAGCTGGAAAATAGACAAATATGACTGAATGCCAAGAATATCTCTGCAAATATAATATTTATGGAGAGAAAAGAAAACTGCTTTTCAGGTTGTAAAACTTCTGTGGATTTCTCTTAGATTTGGTTTGTTAATCTCACTTACTTATTGCCAGAGGCTTTTGCTAGCACTAGTTTTGGCACTACTAAAGGCTAAAACTAAAAAATTTACTTCTAAAGATTTTTTTCAAAAGGAACTGCTTTTAAAATAGTCAGGCTGTTGTACTAAAGAGCAGGGGAACTTGAGGGTCTCTGTGCTCACCTCAGTGTTGAGTGCCTCAGGCACTGGAAAAGGAGAATCATAATCAAGCCCTCTGAGAGAATAACTGTCAGCATTTGTCCCTGCGTTACTGTTCTCTTCTCCACAACCCCTTTTCATTAGTGATCCAGTTCAGACTGGTCATCTCCTTCCACTTCAGAATCACACACACCCACACACACACACTCCAAAACTTATTATAAAGAAGAAAAGTCAGATGACGGCAATCCAAGTTAAAGCAAGACATTCATATCTCCTCTACAGTTCTTTCAACAACGCACAACATCGTATCATCATTCCTATGAGGGAATGTAAGTGGGAGGAGCACCGGGATTTAAAAAAAAAAAAATCAGATTATTTTAATACTAAGTAATGAAAACAGTAAATCTGAAAGGTAATGGTTTGCTAGATTCAATAGAACAGTGTTTCTTACATTTCAGTGTCCATCAGAATAATCTGAAGAGTCTATTAAAATAGATTGCCTGGTCCCATCCCCAGTTTCTGGTTTAGTAGGTCTAGGGTGGGGTCTAGGAAGTTGCACTTCTAACAAGTTATCAGATGATGGGAATGTTGCTGGGCTGGGATACACGCTTTGAGAACCACTGCTCTGAGGTTGTAATGCTTTAATATGGAGTAATTATCTTGCTTTGTTTAAACTTACCAGAAACAGTATACAGTGCAGACACCCACCTTACTCCCAGGAATTTTTAAGTAAGTCTTAAGGATGTTCAACTTTAACAAACATCTCATGTAATTTTAGGGATGGTGGTTTAGGAATAGACCATTGCCACAGTCTACCCTGAACTATCCTGGTTTATACTTGCTGTCTCAGTGACCACCTAGTTACTTTCTAAAAAAACTGGAACTGAAGATTCAGTATATGCTAATCCCATCTGTGAACCATGCCTTAAGAAACAATGATGCAGAGGTACTCCAAATCAGTAAATCGCCAATGTCTTCACACCCCTTTTAAAACACTTTGTTCACCCAATGAGAACCAGAACTGTCATTACTGCAAAAAAAAAATGCTCAGCCAGCCAGTGGCCTACTACCATATTCTGAGCTAAGCATCTTTGGAATTATATGTTATTATTGCACTGACACCTTCTTTTCTGCCTTTTATTTCTTATTTTGGCAAACAATTTCAAATAGGAAGTGTGAAGAAGAGACATAGCTTGGGCATGCCACAAAAAATAAAATTTAAAACTAAAAGAGTAAGAATATTTTGAAAATTTTATAGCTCTGGTAATCTTTAAAGAACTAGTGAAAGAAGTATAGGGTGAAGGTAAGCAAGCAGTTAAGAGAAAGGTGAAGAAGTTTTTGAGCTAGTGAAAGTCAATATACAGATAACTGCAAAAAAGAATTAAAGGGAATGTAAGATACACAAAACAAACTATGGCTGAAGGCATATCATCATCTCATAGACTTTAAATATAACCCAAATACCAAGTTTGATGCTGGGAATGGATCTGTTAATACTTACAGACTAAAGACTATAAAGATCCCACTGAATGCTGATTTGTTTCCAAGGTGCATGTCCCCACCAGTAAATTAAGCAAGTCATTACCTCCAGACATTTATACTAACTCCACCCTAATTCACCATATCTCCTTCTCCATTGCCAATATGAATTTCATGAATCTTCAAAGATACAGGTGATTAAGCTTCATGCTTCAAAGTTTCTCAAAGTGTGTACTAGAAGCCACCTGCATCATAATCATTTAGGATTTCCATTTTAGAAAATGTTTCAGACCCTAAGGCAGGATTCAATCAGAATGTCTGCGAGTGAGCCTGGATATGGATATTTTAATCAATATAGAGGTGATATTTTTGCATAAATTTTAAAATAAAATTTTTAGATCTTCTAATAAGGCTTTTTCTTTCTTTCTTTTTTTTCTATGGCTTTTAAGTAGGTGGCCCTCCAGAACAAAATGTATAGATTCAGAAATTTTAGGTTTGATTGTTAGCAATGATGTTTTAAATTTCACAATATAGGGCGCCTGGGTGGCTCAGTCGTTAAGCGTCTGCCTTTGGCTCAGGTCATGATCCCAGGGTCCTGGGATCGAGCCCCACATCGGGCTTCCTGCTCTGCGGGAAGCCTGCTTCTCCCTCTCCCACTCCCCCTGCTTGTGTTCCCTCTCTCTCTGTGTCTCTCTCTGTCAAAATGAATAAATAAAATCTTAAAAAAAAAATAAATTTCACAATATAAAGGACTCTACATAAAATGCACATTTATGGTAGTGACAAACTGTCATTCATTATAGTGTGAAAAATGAATTCAAATAATTGGGTCTTTTAACAGACATTTTATTTTACAGTGTTTTGTTTTAAGGAACATTAATGGAATAAGTTTCTTAATGGAAATTTTTCTTCTAAAATGTTTAGCAGTTATTTATTGGTATGTAGTTTTTCTTATGCTAAAGCAATTTCCAGAGTGGGGGAAAACCATGAAATTGTGAATTGAACAGATTTAATTATCAGAGGCTCCCTGTTCCTCACTTTGATAATTAACAGCTTCCATTTGTATGAAAACAGGTAGAAAGCAAAGGTTAAAGATGAAGAAATATTTAACATAAAATCTACAAATGAAGTATACATTTCAATGTTTACTAATTCAATTTTGAAAGTTTACCATTTAAGGTTTAAAGTTGGAAAAATTAATCTTAGCAACACTTTGTTCTACTACCTGATAAAAGTGGAATTTAACATCAGGATCTGTAAACTCCAAGTGTACCATTTTATATTTCAAAAAAAATTATCTTAAAAATTCTCTAACCAATTCCAAAGGGAAAGAAACTCTCAGTTTAATATATTTGTTTTATTTATAAACTGAACTTCTGGGCATATCTATTTACACAATTGGAAAAATACATGAGGCTGCTTAAAACAAAGTATGTATGAGACATTAAACTAGAGAATGAACACACACACAGAGATTATACATATACATATATATATGTGTGTGTGTATGTGTGTATATATGTGTGAGTGTATAATCAGCTACAACAGTTGAAGACACTATATTTTGCAGTTAACATCTTCACTAAGCTCTGAGGTCAGGAAGAATGCCTTTTCCAACACTCTATGTCCAATTCACAGTGCCAGAGACCAATAAAAAGTGACTCTAGAAAAATTCAATGAGATAATAAAAAGCTTAGAAAACACTTTAGAGTAAATACTAAAATGATCCCTTGTCCCCTAAGTAGAACTGCTTTTCACTGCCTCATCTGATTAGGAAGGTCATACCTAAGTAATTTAACCCAGTGTCACCTCCTCCAGGATTCTATCCTCCCACCCCACCCACCACCTTTCCCATCTTATTTACTGATCCCTGTGGGAACTCTAGAGCTCTCTACTTACACAACTGTGGCACTTTGCACATTTTATCTTCCTCTGTACACTGTGAGCAATTATAATTGAAGGTCTGTGTTTATTTAATCTATGAACCCAGAGTTTCTGCCTGGCTATGAATAGATATGCACTCAATAAAATGCTGGTTGAATGAATAACTGTTGAAAAATTTAGCTGAAATCACTGACCAAAGGATGAAGTAATAATTGGTTCCAGCTACAGCTACCTCAAAGCAATTCAATTCAAACTAATTCAACTTCATTCAACAGACGTTTACTAAGGGTTTTTAGTCTTTGTGTATACTAGAGATATAAAGGCTTTTTTAAACCTGCATTAGTGCCTCAATTGCCTTAACACTTTTACTTTGCCAGTAAAGACCAGAATGGTGTTCTATATGTATTCAGGGTCACCTTTGTAGAGGGAAAGAATGTTAGGTCCTTGACTTAATCAGAAAATTGGTTCAAAGGGAAAGAAAAAAACAAAACAAAACCTGAATAGTGATGGAGAACTTCAGCCTGAGTATTCAGACCTCACCAAAAAGTGTATTCAACAGGGAAATGATTTGATGAGTTCACCTTTTGAGTTTGTTCTACACCTAAGATTCAGTGATTCCAAGATAAAGAGTGTGGCCTTGGAAGTTACAGAACAGACTGATCTTTCATGGTCTCAGTAAGGGCTGTGCTTTCAGAATGCCCTGAGTAGTATTTCCCCCAAGGTACTACACCACTCTGGGGCTGGGATTCTTCTTTAACTGGAACTGTGTTCCTCCATTCACATCCACCTTGTTTCATTGCTCCAATACTCCCAAGTTCTTCCCTAGCTCCTGAGTTTGTTTTTTGTTTTGTTTAGATTGATTTTATTTATTTATTTATTTATTTATTTATTTATTTATTTATTTATTTTCAGAGAGAGAGAGCACAAGTAGGGGTAAGGAGACCAGAGGGAGAGGGACAAGCAGATTCCACTAACCGTGGAACCCAACACGAGACTCATTCTCAGGACCCTGAGATCATGACCTGAGCCAAAATCAAGAGTGGGATGCTTAACCCAGGTGTCCTGCTAGTTTGTTAGTTTTACACATGGCTTTTCGTTTCCTCCCTCCATACCTGGCTCTTTTTAATGCAAGAGTCTCAGCTTAGTGCCACCTCCTCAGAAAGACCTTCCCTGAATACAGCAATTGAAGTAGGCTTCTCTTCCCCAAGAATTTTATTCACAAAATTAATCTCTATTTGTGACTTACTATTAATTCTTTATTTCTTACAATTAAATATGAACTTGTAGTGTAATGACCATGTTTGCTTTCCCCAGTATCTGGCATATGCAAGGTGTTCCATATATATATTTTTACTGGATGCAGGAATGCAGAAGCACATGGATGGAAGTAGGGAAGGAAAGGGAGAAAGACAGGAGAGTTAGTTTAGGTGATGTTTTGGTATGTCTTGGGCAATGAGAGATGTTCACTTATCCAAATAATGCCAATAACAATGAGTTGATATTCAAATGGGCTTGGTCTCATAGTGCATCAGAAATGAACAAATGAACATATACTAACTTCAATAATGCTTGAATCATTGCTTGTGCAGTGAGAGTTACACTGATATTTCTGGATGGTTTGCCATTGGCTGTAGCCAATTGGATAGACTGGATAATCTGGCCTATTTCTTAAGAAATACTCTACACTGGTCATTTTTACTTACCTCTTTCTTTAGTGTTTCCATTATTTTAACTTCACAAACAGCCTTCTTGCTTAGTTAGGCCTGACTCAAGTTTCATATATTGGTGCAAGAATTCCTTCCTCTGAGAAACTTCACTGACCAGTGAAGTTTTTTTCCTACATAATAATGTATATGTTTATATCATTTTTATCTATTTATCTTTGGGCTCAGAACCAGTGTGTCTCTTTGCTCTCCATTGTATCACCAATGGCAACTATAGAGACTGACACACAGAATATGCACCATAAATATTTGCCGATCAGATTAATTATGACTCCTTACCTGTTTCATGGATTTTCTTCTTTAAAAAAATTCAACTATTATCAATTACACAAAACTCAGGTTCATGAATTATTTTGGTAAAGTAAAGATGTATAGATCATTTCAGTGCTCTACATCCCATTCTCCTCCACAGAGGAAGAGAATTCTCTTTCAAAACTTATTTTGTGCATATACATACATATATAAAGATATGTATACATTTTTATTTTTACTTATTACATAAAGAGCATCATAATATGCATAGTATTGTACATGTTGCTTTTCTCGTGGACATGCACATCTCTTCATATCAGAACATACTGATCTGTCTTATAATTTTAATTGGTTTATAATAATCCATTGTTGATAAGGACCAGAATTTTTCCTCCATTTATAAATACTTAGACTATTTACAATTTTCCTGCATGACAAAGAAAGCTATAATGAATAATCCCTAATGTATGTCATTATGCCTATGCTTGATGTTTTTAAATAGTTGCAGAGAAACAAAACAAATGCTAGATTTTTTTTCTAAAGATGTACAACATTCTGAATAGAATGCTCAATTTATTTCATAAGATTATCAACATCTAAAAGTTGGATGTTTGAGACTCTTGGCATCATGATTTAATTCTATTTTCATTAGCAACCTGGAAAACCCAAGTTGTTTAGATGAGTCTGTAGTATAATTTGAACGTATCTGTCTTTGTTTTCCAGGGTGATGGAAAAGAAAAAAACTCAACAAAGAAATACAAACATTGAAATAAAAACACTAAGTGTACTGAGCCCTTTCTAAAACTGATGAGGATATTCTCCCAACTCAACAGTTATGAGCAAATCATTTCTACGTATAATGCATCTCTAACTGGGGTAAACTAATTGAATATGTTTTTTTAATTTGTTCCCAATAACTGAATAGCAAACAAAAATATTACTCATAAAAAATGGTGTCTTCCAATTATAAGACACTGCACTATTCCTTTTATGAGATTTTTGACAGGATGCAAAAATCAAATGGTAAGAAAATAAAAAGTATTTTTCTCACTACAATGTGGGATAATAAATCTGGCACCAATTGATCAGTGTACTCAAAACAATATATAAATGGTAAAATGAACCAGTAGGAAGTTTTACAATTGAAAGAATATTTTTTAAAAAGAACAAAAAATGACTTTTGGAACAAAGCTATAAAACGTGAAATATCCATATAGCCACCTAATGACTTTCAAAGTCATTCAAACTTTAAGTAGATAAAAAATGGATTTATATTAACAAAACCAGAATAAATTTTTAATTAACACTTTTTTGTAGTGAAATTAAAGGTACATTTTAGTCATATTTATTTTTTATTTATTTTTAGTAAAAAGTATTTCACAGAGGCAGTTTGCAGAAAAGTAGTTTCTTCCACATCTTGACTTCTTATTTGCAGCATGAAGAAATGTGTCTGAATGAGTATGATCAATGTTCATTAAACGCACTAAACTGACAGGTACACAAAATGGCACCACATGTTTGTGCATCTGAGCTTTCTATAATGAATAAATGGAGCATGTGATCCCAAAGGCAGCTACACCAGCCATAACTTTGTATTTGACACTTGACTGCCCTTAAGAGTCTGTTTGTCAAAAATCATCCATTTGGAAAAAAAACAAAAAGAAAAGCAAAAACTTGAGAAGCTTTCTAGAGGGCAGTTAAACAGAAGCTTCTCAGCCACGCCACTTCTAGGAGTTAGATTGACATGAATCAATTATTTATTTTATTGGTTATCAGTTCATTACTGTTGGAGTTCATTCAAAGTTCATTTCACTACAAATAATGGCATCACCTTACATGCTAAAAGCCAAAGTCAATGTGAAAAAGAGGGCAATGCTGCTTGGCCAGTTTGGCATGGAAATTCAGATTCCACACTAGAAATCTAGGACAGGTGGCAAATACGGATAAAAGAGATTTAGTTTCTGGACAACAAAGCACTCACTAATTTTCAGGAAATCTATCTCATTACCTGATGATCCTCCTATCACGTCACATGATAAAGCATCCCTTTGAAACCATTTCACTCACAGACACTAGGAACAACAGGATGTTAATGGCTCTCCCTTTATGTCAAAAAATCTCTACATTTTGTGACAATGAGCTAAAGTCATGCTTCTAAAATTCTGAATTATTTTGAGTATGTACAGAGGTTCCTGAAATGCTAAAATAAATTCCTGCATTCCATTTCAGACCAGAAATACCAACAATCTATAGGGAAGGCGACACTGGCAGTGGAAACCAGTTGGCTGAACAATGGCTTTAGATTATAAGAACTTGATCCAAATCTTTGTTTTCCTGATATAGGCTGGTAGGAATCCAAATAGAGCTTGCTATTACAACCCATTTAGAATTTATAATTGAAAACTTGTCATTGTTTTCTATGAACAGTAAAGAAGACAACATCTTTTTGGGACTGGAAGGAACCTTGGACACTATCAAATTCAGACTTCCCATTTTATAAAAACATACAAAGTTAACAGAATTAAAATCAAAGGTCCTGGATTATGACTGTTTCTACACTGGAGAAATTTTGAAACAGGATGTGAATGAATGGAAGTGGGGTTGGCACTCAGAGCAAAGGGCAGAGGAGATTCATTAGGTAACACAAATTGGTCTAAAAATTTCAGCACTGCTCTCCCTGTTTCCCAGGACTATGATCTTCAGGTGCAATCCCCTCCCCAAGTCTGTTTAACTTTATCTCTGGTGAGAACCACCTAGTGACTACTTTTTTTCTTCCTTTCCTTTTTTTTTTTTTTTTTCCATTTTTAGAATACAGATTAAAAAATGTTGTCCATATATATTTGCTACAGAGGCAGGGTTAGTTAGTGTCTGGGAGCACAAATCAATCAAGTATGTTCAGAGGCCAAGTTTTATTTATTTTTTTAAATATTTATTTATTTGAGAGAGAGAGCACAAGAAGGGGGAGCAGCAGAGGAGAGGGAGAAGCAGATTCCCTGCTGAGCAGGGAGCTCTACATGGGGCTCAATCCCAGGGCCTGGGCCAAAGGCAGAAGCTTAACCAACTGAGCCACCCAGGTGCCCCAGAGGCCAAGTTTTATAAAGGATATCTATAAGTCCAAATGCTTTGTCAGCCTCTTACTTGCTAGTGTTTTAAATGGATTACTTAATCTCTCTGTGACTATGGTTTCTCATCAGTAAAATGGGAATAATAGTATTACCTAAAAAGATGGCCAAGACTATAATGCCAGATAAAGCTTATAAAGTGCTTAGCATTTTGCCTAACAAAGCAAATGTTTAGTACTCAGTAGTTACAGTGTAAATGAGCTTTGTGTTTGCTCTTTCTCTGATGTTAAGACTTTGGTGAGGCCACAAGTGTTACTCAACAGAATGCCCAGTGAAGATACGAAAAGGGGCTTCAAGGGCTGACTGTCTAGTGCTGCGTATTACAGAAAGCAGAAAAAAAAAAATTAAGATTAACATATAAAACCATCTTAAGGATACCCTAAAGCTCACTCCCTGCTACCTTTTGATAACAAGGTGTTGATTATTATGGGATGCTGATTGTTAGGGTGACATGAGATGCCTGAAGAGGGAATGGAATGGAATGTACCCTGAAGTAAGCGCTGGTTCTATAAACCCTTTCAGGAGGGCTTGCTCTTGTTAGCTGGGTGTGTGGGATGTTTTAGATTGGATTCTTCCAGAAGCTGACTCTAGGACAAATATTAGAATAAAACTAGTTTATTGAGGAAGTACAGACAATGCCAGAAAGGAAGGAAGGAAATGATATAGGGCAGTGAGAACATTCAATAAAGAATATTCTGTTAAAGCAGTGAAGGCACTGGACAATCTTACAAAGAAACTCTGGGAAGTCCTGTAAAATATAGCTTGAAGAATTATCCCACTTGAAGAGTAAGAGTCCTGGGGTACAAACACAGCACCACTTAGAGTCACTGGTTGAGAGCTACTCCCAGAGGATGTTAATTCTCAGCATTTAAAGCTCAGTTCTACATAGAAGCAGCACAATTTCGCACTGTTCCAGGAGAAAAGAGGCCTTAGGAACATGGCTGTAGATAGTACTGGCTGGAAGTCCTCAGGAATACAATTAAGGGTCTGATGCATATATATGGGCAAGGTACCCACGGCACCAGCGGTAGGAGGTCAGTCTACTTATACCATGGCAGTGTATCAACAAATTCTCTAAAACTACATGCCAGACTGACTTCCAGACACCATGCTGCCCAGTGACCATGACTTCTGACAGAATCAACACCTAAGAATTATTCAACCTGCAGCTCAGAATTATAGTCATCAAGTACAGTGATTATAAACATTCAATGTTTTGAAACCATAAGGGAAAAAAATATTTGAGCTGATTGTATGCTTATGTTTGTGTACATGCATGAGGGAGAGAGAGATAGAATCCTGGAAACCACTCAGAGATTTGGATATATATGATTACTCCTTTAAAGATTTGGTGAATTCATGTAATACAAGAAGACATTTGGTTATCTGCAGGGTTCCTCAACATATCCTTTGCTCCTCATCATCTTCTGCATGACACCATGTTATGATTGCTTATATAAGTTTTAAAAATTGGTTCAAAATTACATTTTAGATTTATTCACACAATGCTATTTGACATATAAGTGCTTTATCTTTTAGTTGCAGACTTCTCTATTTCCTAGGTTATATTATGTCATCCATATTACATTTCACTAAAATGCCAGCATTTTTTGAATCATTGAGCTGGAAGGGACTTAAGGAGATCAGTTTATTCCATCCCATGCCTAGGAACAAATAAATGCTGGCTATAACCTGAATACATGAGAATCTCCAGAAGTAATCCCCTGCCCACACCTTCACTTCTTTGTAGGATATTCCAAGGTGTTTATTAACCTTATTTATTTTAAAAATTATAAAATTTTAATGAAGTTGAATATTTTAAGATATAGAAATCTAAATTACAGTGTAGATGATAACTATTCAAGTTTTTTATCCAATGGAATTTTTGGTACATAATTCATGTCAGGAGGTTATCTGTTACATGATTGATTACTTGCAATAATGGAACATTCACTATTATTCAAAGCAGCTTTTTTTTTTCCCCATTGTTGGGAATATCCAATTTCTAAAAATCCTTTCTAAAACTTGAACCATGTGGCCATTTAACTCCTACCTATTAATCTTACTCTTGAATCCTTAAGCAAACTTAAAAAAATCTACTTTTACCAAAAGATCTAAAGGAAGTCCTTTATCTCTTTCGGCCTCAGTGTCCTCATCTTGCAAAAAGATTCTTGGCTTCTTTCATCCTATGGTTCCAAAGATTCTTTCATCTCCTGGAATTCTCTAAACACTGATACAAACATCATGCAGTTTAAATTATTCCCTTCCTTCATAATTCAAGCCAAGACTGATTAAAAATGACATTGATTACTTTCCTCAATTCAATGTCTCAGAATGATTTTATGTGTTATTTCTTCTTAATGTAGTACATCCTGTTTTCTATAAATCAAATGTGTTGAATGATTTCCTTTTGCTTAAACCATGGATGTGCTTTACAAAAGTGGAATCTCTTTACTGATTCTTTATTTCAGCTTTATCAACAGTTATTAAATACACAAATGCAATTGCCAAACTATAGCTTTATGCTGACACTGGACCATGGTAAGTAGCATATTACAGGGCAGGAAGTCAACATTTGCTACTGGAGGAAATTTCTTTGTTGCTGTTGATTTAGTAGTAATTTCAGTAGCTGAGTTGTAAGCAGTTTTATGTTGTGAACCATGTGTCTTAGTTAGCATTTATAAATACTCTCTAAACACTATTTTCAAGAGGTTGCTCAAATCTCATTTTGTTAGTTTTTTTAAAATCACTCTCCAAGGGGTCTGTTGGCAGGTTATTCATATGAGGGGATGACAAGGCAGGAGGAGTTCACCACCTTGCTCAAGACCCCAGAGCAAAGCATGAAAGAGCTTAGTGAAAAATCAGTATTTCTGAATTCAAAGCTTGACTGAGATGATGCGATGGAGTTTGCAGCCTTTGAAACCTGCTCAAAATGTGGTTGTTAATGTTCTTGGTTGACTCATGATACAGTAGTGTATTGGATTGAAGGGACTGGATTCTACTCCTGATGTGACTGACACCAACTGTCTATATGACAAATAAATGCTGGATGGGACACCCCACACACGTTCCACTCCCGATGGGTTTATTCTCATATATATACAAACTTACATTTGCTTTAACACTGAAAAGAGAAGGGAAGGGGAGAAATGGAGAGCATGTTTTATGGAAACCAAATGTGCCTCTGTCTGGTCTAGGACAGATAAATACCAAAAGGGAGAGGGCAACATGTCACATAGTAGGTGGCTGAAGTCATTATTTATAACATATCTGCCAGCCCTCAGTTGAGAAGGTTAGTTATCAACCTGTGAGACTTCGAGTAAAAGAAGCAAACCCAATGCAGGAGTAAGTCAGGACACCACTTTTACATCAGAAATTACACAGGCTTTTCAGAATCAACAGTGGAAAACTTGGGAACTCAAATGCAGAAGCATGAAAGAGTCAATAAATATCATGTCTACTAAGGGAACAAGCCAGTCCAGCTGTGGGCAGCCTCCTTTGGCATGTCAATATTCTCATCTGTAACACAGGATGGTTGAATTACCTACCAAATATGCTTTATGTACTTTTATGAACATTCAAGCTATATTTCACATATGTCTCATAAGGCAGATATTTCTATTACCCCCAATTTAAAGACATAAACTCTGAAGGCATAGCCAAATTAAGTACATTTTCCCCAGGTCACAAAGTCAATATGTGGTAGAATCAGAATGGAAAGTGACATAATCTATAAAGTCTCAAATTTAACGATCTTATTCTTTTGGAGTGTTTAGGTGACCCATGATGAAGAATGACCTTATGAGAGAATCAGCTCCTCGCTTATTTAAAAAAGTTCTCTTTTATTATGTAAAATCATTATCTGCTTAATCTATTTTTAATTTCTCTCTCCACTAGATTGTTCGCTGTGTAAAGATGGGATCTTGGTATCATATATGTCTCTTAAAAATCCCAAAGCATGTAATCTAACACCTATTAAATAGCTGCTGAATACCCAAATAATTCTCACCCCAATGCACCTTGTATTGAAATCCACACAGTAGTTAAAAATATTAAGAATACAGTAATACCAACAAAGGTTATAACTTTGGTTATTAGGCTTCCAGAGTTGGTACTGAAGAAGGAAAATGTGGTGAAATCCTAAACTCTAATTAGACAATGTCAATGTAAGTTACAAACAAAATTTCAAAGAAGAGATAAAATTAGGCGAGGCCAATACCAACAACATATAAATGGGAGTTTCATAGTGCTTAAGTTTATAAAACCTATATAATTTATGTTATTTTTTTTTAAGATTTTATTTATTTATTTGACAGAGAGAGACACAGCGAGAGAGGAAACATAAGCAGGGAGAGCGGGAGAGGGAGAAGCAGGCGCCCTGCGGAGCAGGGAGCCCGATGCGGGGCTCCATCCCAGGACCCTGGGATCATGACCTGAGCTGAAGGCAGACGCTTAACGACTGAGCCACCCAGGCGCCCCAATTTATGTTATTAATAGACAAATAAAAGAGAAAAAGATAGAAAAAGGTAAAAACAAAAGAGATTAGTCTAGCAGACTGTCAAAGCAATGCTTATACAGAAAAGTATACCATGCAAAACTACTTCCCTACTTATACTTATTATTAGACTAAAAATAATGTGATGTGTTCAATCCATTTTCTTCTTTCTTACAAAATGACCCATCACATTCCTTCACTGAAAATGTTATGACTTTATAAAAGCACCTGACAATTTCCCACACCTGGCTAAGCCCAGTGAAACTCTGCACTATTACAAAGCTGATCCATAAACTCCAATTCTATAAAATTCATATAGATTACCAGGTGGCTTCAGCTATTATGGTTCTCTCATTCAGAGAGCACAGGTTTGATGTGGGTATAACATTATGGGGCCTTTACAAGCCAACATAATCAATACTTTTACAAAATATGTTTTATCCTGGAATGGCCACTCATGCTGAGAAGGCTAAGGGTAGGAGCAACATAACAGATAGTGGGCTCTCAGCATGAATGAAAGATGGAAGAGTACATTTAACACTCTAATGTTTGATTAGGTGGCAGTCTTTTAAGTCACCTGAGAAGTCAGAATACCTCATCCACAGGATAAAAATAGGGGTGCTCTTTAACTGAGTTACCAAAATAGAAAGTGATTAAACCTACACTTGTGTTATACTTAACATGTTGGAATTAAAGCTTTAGATGAAGAGGAAACTGCTTCCCAATTGTGAAATACCGTACGAGCTTTCCAACAAAATTCACTCAACATTTATTATTTTCTTTTCTTTATATGTGTTTCTTGTAATGTAGAAATAAATTATTGCTGTTTTTTTTTAATGTTTTATTTATTTATTCATGAGAGTCAGAGAGAGAGGCAGAGGGAGAGGCAGGCTCCGCGCCTAGCAGGGAGCCCGACGCGGGAGTCGATCCCAGGACTTTGGGATCACGACCTGAGCGGAAGGCAGACGTTTAACCATCTGAGCCACCCAGGCGCCCAAATCATTGCTGTTTCTAAATAGGATTCTTGGTTCTGTATTCTTAAATACCCAATCTGAAGTGTTCTTTTGGTGCTGTTTTTGGCAGGTCTTTGTATTAATGCAATGATAGCTTTATTAAAAATAATTTAAGGGGTGCCTGGGTGGTTTAGTTAAGCAACTGCCTTTAGCTGAGTTCATGATTTCGGGGTCCTGGAATCAAGCCCCGCACATGGGCACCCTGCTCATGGGGAGTCTGCTTCTCCTTCTCCCTCTAACCCTCCCACCTGCTCGTGTCCTCACTCACTCTCTCTCTCTCAAATGAATAAAAAATCTTAAAAAATTAGTTAAAGATTTCCCTCTTTTTCTATACTCTAGCAAAAATCAAATACATAAAAAAATTCTTTGAAAGATGTAGGTGTGACAATTTTTTGTATTAGTTTTTTAAAACTTTATGGATTTCTTTTACAGTTAATGTTCCTCAGGGTTTTTTTTTTTTTGATTCTACTATGAGCATATTCTTTTATTTATGAATATGTAAATAATATATAATTATAATAAAAATGATACAAAGAAACATTTTAATCATTTGAATTCCCAGCCAAACATAACTGCCCATTAATATTTTAGTGAGAATCATTTTCCTTAATACTTTAATGCTTATATGCCATTTTTGTTGTCATCTTCTTTTAAAGTAGCCTTTTTATCTCACTGTACTTTTTAAATCTAATATGTTTATTCTATTTTCTGAGAAATATTTATGGGGGACATAAGTGCAAGGCCTTATTCTAACTGATGCAGAAGAAACAAATTAACACCTAAAATGTACTCCATTCTAATAGATGAGATGAAACACTTAAAAAATAATTCAAGTGACTTCTCCGGTATGTCAAAGGCAACCACCAGCCATCCTACACTATTAGAAAAACCTGAAATTCCACAAGTTGGGAAAGTCTTGCATCTACCATCTGCCAGCCATCTCACTATACATAGTTATTTGCTGGATGCAACAAAAGAAGATCAGAACAAGAAAATCAGGAGGTTTGAGTGACAGCAGGGTGTAAAGAGTTAATATAATGAGATATGATAGAAGTGAGAGATAAAAGCATCAAAAAAACTATAAAAATTAAAGCAACCCAATGCAATAATCAGTTTCCAATTTTATCATAATGACGACCACATACTTAGTTGGGAAGATATCAAAGTGTATAGTTTATTTTAGAAATTTTTCAATTTTTTTTAAAGATTTTTTATTTATTGGAGAGAGAGTGAGTGCAAGTGCACAGGGGGGCAAGGGGCTTAAGGAGGGACAGTTTTAAGCACTCCGCACCGAGCACAGAGTGAGATGTGTGGCTTCATCTTAAGGAACCTGAGATTACAACATGAGCAGAAACCAAGAGTCCTATGCTTAGCTAACTGTACTACCCAGGTGCCCCCAACTTTAGAGTCTTTTCAATATAAAATATATTTAAACAATTCTGAGAACTAAAAAAGGGATCCTTTATACTTAACCACTTCCCCTTGGTACTATGTCAAAAAGATCTAATTATATTAGCAGTTCCATTATAATGCTAAAACAATAATAAAGTATTTGCTGTATATTTAATGAAAACACATCTCTTTGAAATACCTAAAATCTTTAGTGAAATGTTATCAATCCATCAAACATTACTTAGTACCTATTAGGTGCCAAAATATGCAAGATTCTCAGAAATCAGGAAAAATTCAGGCATAGGGCTTCTCCTTTGGAAAGTAGGCAGGGTAGGACATAAAAAGTAATATAAAAAGGAAGATGAATGGTCACCAAGGGAAGGGATTTTTGGCAGGTGTACAACTATGCCATGCCGATATAAACAAGATAATTAAACCATTTGTCTTAAAAACCTGTGCTTGCTAGATAATTTCTGAAATTTCAAGAACATTTAAACACAGTTTTGGGTTTTTTAAAAATAATTTTCACAGCATGAGAAATAGAAAAGTAAACCACTACTGCATATGGGTATATACAACTGACAAGGTAATTAAGGAAAAACATATGTGGAAATATGTTTCAGATATGTCCATCACTAAGCAAGGAAATAAGGAAATAGTGGTATTTTCATACAAAGCAACCAACATACACCAATGGAAAGAACACACACCTGATACATTTAACAACATGGTTGAATCTCAAAAAAAACTACGTTGAGCAAAACAAGCCAGATGCAAAAAAAGTGCATACTTTTCTGACTCTATGTATATGAATTTCAAGAACAGGCAAAACAACTCTAGAGTGATATAAGTCAGAAGAGCACATGCCTCACGATAGGGACTTACTGACTGGGAAGAGGTAAAGAGAACTTTCCTCAGTTAATGAAAAACTGGGATCTATCTTGATTTGGGTGGTGGTTAAATGAGTACATATACTGAGCTATACGCTTCAGATTTATCTTTCTATAGTGTGTAATCTGTGTTTAAATTGAAAAGGGGAAAATATACTTCAAAATGCAACTACCACAGAATCAAAGGAAAAGAGGCACAAATGATGAAATTTATATGACATATACAGAATAAAAGAATTCAATATCTTTTCCCAGTGACTTGCTTTTCCGTAACAGAAGAAAGAAAGAAAGAAAGAAAGAAAGAAGAGAGAGAAAGAAAGAAAAGAAAGAGAAAGAAAGAAAGAAAGAAAGAAAGAAAGAAAGAAAGAAAGAAAGAAAGAAAGAGAGGGAGGGAGGGAGGAGAAGGAGAAAGAAGATAGAATTTAAAAAAAAAGAAAAAAGAAAAAGCAATTAGTCTAGTGAATCATAGAATAGGATATTGTGGAACTCCCAGTTTTTAAAATAAAATTCCCTTTTGAAAAGGTATTCCATAAAACTAAACAGAGTAATCTTCTAAGACTGCAACTTCCACATTTTTTATAACAATAGCCTACCTTCTCCAGAATAAATGTACTTAGTTACGATTTTATTAGACTTCAGACACTTTTAGGAATTGTATTAAATAAACAGATCAATACTTCTAAAGAAATAAGTATGTGTCCTACACGTCAGTTTGCAAGTTAACTAAATAATAACCAAGGTAGAGACTGATCACATTAACACCATCATTTTAAATTTAAACTCCAGATGAAATACAACTATTGCACCTGGAGCTTATTCTGAACACCCAAGATTCCAAAAGCACAGCTAAACTAATAAGGCACTTAAGGCATAGTTCTGACACTTTATTAATATCACACATTAGTAAAAATAACATTTAGTTTTGCTTGACCAAGATATCACTGACTGTACCGCTGCTTTTCAAATATGAAAGTAGAGAGGGTTAATTTATCCCTAAGCTTATTCACATGAATGAGCTGATCTAGTCTTTGATTTTTGATATCTCAGTAAGGGACATGTATTCTAAAGCAATGACATTGAAAATACATCTGAAATTGATTTCCAGTGATGAAGCATTCTTCAGAACCCTAGTAACCTAGCCCTGCAGTTTTATTTTGGCCACCAGCAATGAAACTGGCTATATAATACAGGAGGTTATGAGACAGAATATAAAAAGAGGAGAATAAAAAAGGTATCTTCAAATATCCTCTGAGAGGATAAAAATCACCATTTCACAAGTGTCAAGAGAAAGGATTAATTTTAAATCATTTTCTATTTCCACTGCCTGATGTAGTAAATTTAGATGAATAGAAGGCCATTGTCTTTATTCATTAATTTCAAGAGATTGTTAGAAGATGGAAATCTTTTGGAATTTTTATGCCTCTGTAACAATCTTTATCTAAAAACTATGACTCTTAGAGAATTCTCTTCTCTTCTAACTATAAATGTTGTCAGAAGGATGAATCAGAGACATGCCGTCAACACAGATTTTCAATCCCTGTCCCACAAAGTTCATTTGAGGGTCTTTTGTCTTCTTACACTTGCCAAGACAGCATTTTATCAAAAATAACTTGATTTAAATCAGATAAAGATAAATGTTTAAATGTACTGATTTCTGATGTTTCTCCTCAGAGGCGAACAGTGGATTAAAGTCTGTAAATAAAACTAGTAAATGACAAAACTATGATGTTACTAACTTAGTTCAACCTTCTCCAATACTCAAATTTTTATCAGTGATCCAACAGAATCCTATCATGATGTGGTGACAAATGGATACTGATAAAACCATACCAGTGAACCATCTCCTGCAGAAACTATCAGCTCAGAGGTCAAAAGAGCAAGAAGACAATGTCTCTGTAGGAATGTATGTGTATAGATATTTTTAAATTAGATAAAAATACATATTTTTGTAAATATGTAAAAATACAGAAAATAGCAAATACATATTTAAACATGCATAATTTTTCCATAATCATATAATGTATAAATAGATAATATATGTACATGCTTCTTTCAAATGATACATGCTTATGTCCTTGAAATTCATATTGAAATGCAGCCTAAATATTCTTACAGAAATGAAATAAAAGAGATTGAAATGGGATCCCAAAATAAATGTTGACCACAAAGTTATGAGCCCATAGTTATGAATTCATTTCTTATATATTTAAAATTACTATATGCAACATTTATAGCATTGTTGGAAAGATACCTGGAAATTTTCAGAACTTTAAAAAAGAAACAAATGTTTTTATTAAATAAAATCTACAAGCTGAGTATGCCTTAATTCCCCAGAATTCATAACATTTTAGAAGATGATCCCAAAGCTATAATTTTGTTCCCCTTAAATTCTGGGTATATAAACACAGCTATGGTTCATTTGCTTTTAATGATACAGATGTGAAAGATATTCTCATAACGCAAAGGCCTCATCTGACTGATTAGTTGAAGAGCAGATTTCTATCATACAAAATCTACCATATATATACAAAAAGAAATTTACAAAGTAAGCCTTGAACATTACCTTTAAAGCTTAATATTTTAAGTAATGAGATCTTCAGTAAGTCATAAACAGGCATGGTTTCATTTTTCCCATCTGTACAATGAAAGGACTGTCCTAAAACTTCTAAAATCTCTTCTAACTCAAACCAAGAGGACAGTGACATCAACTATTATCACATTCTATACTATGAGGAAACTGTTTTCATTTACTATTGATCAACATAGTATTTTTGTCATATGGAGAAGTTATGAGATAACACATCAACTGATAGGACAGTTTTGTTCTTTATTATTTCTCACTCTTCTAATGGCTCATTCTGAGGGAAAACCATATACCCAAATACACACACTGAAGACTCCCTTCATCTACTATCTCTATTTATTATATGAACCATAACTATGTTTCCAAGAGTGACTCTTGGTGTCCTTCCATTAGCAAATTGCTGGCATGACTTTCCCTAAATGAGAATTATAAATTACACCTCTTACTACTTTTTTTCCTAAAGTACATTTTCCTAATATTTAATTTATAAATCATCTCCCAGATGTATTAGTAATAAATGGTTGAAGGCGGCAGACAGGTCTCCAACAAGAATGTATCATGCTTGCTGTTTACTGGGAGGCCTCATTAAAAAGGCATCAAGAGAAAGGAAAATAAAAACAACCTTGTGAACTCTTGTAATTGGTCTCAAGAGATATGTAACTGTAAGGATATCAATATAGCAATGGCCTAGTCCAAACTCCTTCTTAGGGTATACAGAAAATATTTATTTGGTGATATACTATTTGAATAATACAGTTGCTTATGATCAGAATGAAAACAGACAAAAAAACAATTGCTACTTGATTTCAGATATTTTACTCCTAAACAGTATTTTTTATAGAATGCCCATCCTAATCATTTTGAACTACCATGCTGCTGAGAAATGAATTCTAAATAAATGTCAGAAATGTTTCTTATGTATGTAGAAGTATATAGATACATACATACATTATATATACATAATATGCACATATATTATTAGTAGTGTGGTAGTCAATAATTTAAATATATCACATATGGATTATTTCATGAAGATTTATCATATACAGGAATTAACCTTTTAATTTACTGTTTTTAAAAATACTTGTTTCTTTTAGAATAAGACAATCCCTTATAGTAATAAGGAAATTTTGATGACTCTATTTGTTACCCATCAAACATCAAACTTGACATTTTGATTGATTTGGATTATCAGTTTCAACATGTATACTATTTTTCCTTCTCATGATCCAAAGGGGGGGGGTATCATACCATATGATAGATGAAGACACAAGTCCAACAAATGTGGCCACATAAGTAATGAAGCTCAGATTACTAAAATATAGACATACCACCAAAATCTCACTCCGGTGTCCTATATATTTGTTTTATGGTATTTCTGTGTTTTAAGACATTCTTCCATATATGGAGATAGATTTATGGCAGTTACACTCCAAGAGTTAGCAGATCTTGGTTGATCCATACATCAGGTGGGTATAAAGTGGATTTGCAAAGGAAAAAAAAAAAAAACACTAAAAGTATGTCAAATATCAGCATGATTCTTTAGATATATATGCATTTCTCCAAAGCTATTTGACAACTGATTAATCTCAATATTTATTCTTCTTTGTTTTGGTTATAACTAAAAATAACTTCCGTTTTTATGGTCCTTCTCTTCAGATGCAAATGTTGATTAATCAAGCTTATCTATAACTGCCAGGTTCAAATACTAACACATGAACTACATGCATAAACTAAATACTTCAGATGCTTAATTTTTAGTATGTGCTTTATGCAAAAACAAAAACAAAACAAAAAAACTAATGTGACATCCTGGAAGCCAGAGCATTGGATTCAAATTTGTTTTTCCTCATTCTTGGTTCACCTTCTGGTATAAGCATATATACATTTATTTGATGATTCACAAGTAATTTGTGGAACAAATAATACTCTCGGTAGTAGCTTGAACATTTTTGCTCAGATAATGGCTGTACAAATAGTACATATAAAAAGTTCTGATCAGTTAACTAAATATAAATTTGTGCTCATATTTAGATGTACCTCTTAGGAAAATAATACATGTTTAAAAAAACAAATATGTAAAATTAAACAGAAAAATAAAATTTACCTGTTATGTTACTATCAAGAAATCATTAGGCATTCTTGCATTCCTTTCTGGTTTGAATTCACTCATTCACCTACTATTAGACACTTAGGTTATCATTTTGCTACATTTAGTAAAATTATGATGAACCCTTTCACATATAATTTCTTGGCAGAATCTTTGTTTATTAAATTAGATTTAAAAAACGAACAAAAATCTGCCAAATGACATATTAACAAAACATTTTCCTGATCATCCAAGTCATTCAAGTATAGAAAATACTGTTTAGAGGAATAGATACTGAATTGAGATTCAAGTAAAAAGCTACATTGAACAGAAACAAAAGGACAAATATTATATGACTCTAATTATATGAAATACACAGAACAGGCTGATTCAATGAGACAGAAAATAGATCAGACATTACAAAAAGCTAGGGGTGGAAAGGAATAGGAAGTTGTTGTTTAACGATTACAGAATTTCCCTATGGAGATGAGGAAAAACTTTTGGAAATAGTGGTGATGGTGATACAACACTGGGAACATAATTAATGCCACCCAATCACACACTTAAAATTTATTAAAATGGCAAATTATATGTTATATATATTTTACTGCATTTTTAAAAAGTTGCATGAGTCAACACATAATAATTAAAACCTAATTCAATGAGAATTTTAATATGTAATCAAAGCAGTATTATTGGTGAGCCTGGGTGGCTCAGTCAGTTAAGCGACTGACTCTTGATTTTTGGCTCAGGTCATGATCTCAGGGTCTTGAGATTGAGCCTCGCATCAGGCTCTACATTCAACATGGAGTCTGTTTGAGATTCTCGCTCCCTCTCCCTCTGCCCCTCCCCCTACTCACGTTCTCTCTCTAAAATAAATAAAATCTTTTTTAAAAAGCAATATCATTATAGTATAATACATAAACAACTAATTATTATATTATTAATTAATATATCAATTAATATTAATTAGCTAATAGTATATTAAACAAAATAATATATAATAATAATAGCAAAATGTCAAATGCTCTGATTAAGTGCTCACCTGTTGTATCATGTTTAAAACTCAGAGTAAGTTTATAAGTACTAAAAATAAGGAAAATGAGACTTAAAAACAGGTAAGTGTTACGTGGTCACACAGTATTAAATGGCAGAACCAATATTTATACCACATTTGTATGACTCTGAAGGCACTGCTTTTAATTATTATTTTATATAAATTATATTTCACATGCTGTGTCTGTAACAGGCTCTGTGTGGTTAGGCCTACTTTAAAGATACATAAATTTGGAAGCTTAAAGAGGTTATGTGAGTTGTCCAGTGTTATCACAAAGGTACTTAACAGAAGAATCAGACTTTACAAAAAATTATTTTAGACTAAAAAAATGGCAAAATTAGAACAGAGAATTCCCATGTACTCTTCATTCAGCCTTCTCCATGTTAACTACATTAACAGTGTCATGATCAAAATAAGAAACTACAAACTTTATTCAGATTTTACCAGTGTTTTTCTTACTCTCTTTTTTTCTGTTCCATGATACAATATAATGAAGAGTTCTAGTAAATAATTTTGTACACTGTTCCTTGAATAATTTTGTATAGTGTCTGATTTCTTATGATTCGATTGTGGTTATATATTTTTCTCTTATGATTATGATTAGATTGTGGTTATATATTTTTCTCAAGAATAAAACAGAAGTGATGTGCCCCTTCAGGGTATCATGTCAGGGATACACAACATCCCATGTCTCATCACTAGTGATGTTAACCATGATCACCTTGTTCAGATAGTATCTCCAAGGTTTTTCCACTGTAAAGTCATTAATTTGAAATTAATAAAGACTGGGGGGGGGGATGCTTTGAAAGTAAGAAAAGTTTGTTCTTTCTCAAACTTCCATCCACTAGTTTCAGAATCCATCAGCTGGTCTTGCCTACAATTATGACCATGGCTTCTTAATGTTGATGTTCCATCCTATTTATTACATTGGAATTCCTCCATAAGAAAGAGCTGTGTATTCTCTCCTATCTCTATCTCAGTATTGACTCATGGATATTTTTTTATTCTATGGGTTAAAATTCACAATTATACTAATTTATTGGGTTGCTCTAGTTTTCTAGCTTTGGCCATTGGGAGCTCTTCCATGTTTGTGCCTATGTCCTTTGACATGACCCCATCCTTTGAAACACTCCTTACTTCTTTGGTTGCCAAAGATACTTCAAGCTCATCTTGTATTTTTCCTTCTGCAGCCCTGGAATCAGCCACTTATCCAAGGATTCCTTGGACAATGGTATTGAAATACCACAATCTAGGGTAGGCATGCTCATTGCTACTGGAGTGTTATTTCTTCCAAGTCCTCTCAGTAAACAAAGCTTGGAAATATATGAATTATACTGCCAAAGAGCCAGGCATTTTTTTTTTTTTACTCTTCCAATAATCTCACTTATCCTAAATCTGGTTTGTAATCTTTGAGGATTCACAAGTCAGGAAAGAATAAAGAAATAATAAGTCAATTGTATAAATAATTAAAACAGGAAGAGTAAAATAAAGGCTTGGTTTTCTTTTATTAGGTTAAGGACTAGCAGATGTTCTTTACACTGATAGGAACTCAATATGCTTTAAATTATAAATCTAGTACATCTGAGAAAAACTTTTAAACTCAGTGCCTTTGTTTCCTTATCTATGAAATGGGGATGATTACTCCATTCCCTAAAGATATCATGAAAACAATGTAAGGTAATAAATGTAAAGGTACTTTGTAAACTGAAATACATGATTTTAAGGGCATATTCCTGTCCAATATGAAAAATGCTTAATACGAAAAACATTTACCATGATATGACAGGCAGAATTCTAAATATATCCCTCCAAGATTCCCATTTCCTGATTATTCCATCACACAAGTATATAGGTACTGCTATTAAGGTACTTTGCAGATGGAATTAAGATTATTTATCAGCTGACTTTAAATAGGGAGATTATTCTGGATAATCACTGGGCCCAATGTAATCACAGGAGTCCTTAAAAGCAAAAGAGAAAGGTGGAAGAGTCCAGCAGATGTCTGTGAATGAAAAGATGAGGCCACAGAAATGAGGGAGAAGAGGAGGGCAGAGAGAGGTGTGAGAAAAACTTGACCTACCATTTCTGGCTTTGAAGAGGATCATGAGCCAGGGTATATAAGTAGACTCCAGGAGCTGAGAATGACTACAGGGAACAGCCAGCAAGGAAACAGAGATCTCAATCCTACATCATATGAAACTGAATTCTGCCAACAGCTTAAATCATCCTGGAAAGATTTTCCCCTACAGCTGCAGAAAGGAAAGAAGAAAGGAAGGAAGAAAAGGAAGGAGGGAGGAAAGCAGCTTGCTGATCCCTTGCTTTCAGCCTCGTGAGAATGTAGCAGAAATCCATGCTATGCTCATACTCCTGACCAAAGAAAATTGTGAGCTAATACATGGGTACTGTTTTAAGTTTGTGATAATTTGTTAGAGCATCAATAAAACCGAACACATGAAGTTTCTGCAGAAGGAAAATGATTCAGAAAAATGAAATAATTCTTTTCATAATCTTTGTGAACCACAGCACCTCAGACATAATGACAACTAGTGATAGATAATAGGAATCAGAAACATTTGATGTGAGAAAGTCAAGAAATTGAGAAAGTATTATGCAAACAATCTGCACTGCACATACAGGGTCCACCGTATAATTTCATTGGTCCTTATTTGAAACCTATATGAGTCACAAATCTACTCACACCCATTTTCTAAAGAGAACATGCAAGAGAGTACAAAGAGCTCAAGACTTGGATTTGTAATCAATCATAAAATGTAATCCAGGTTGTATATAACCCAGGCACTAAACATGTAACCTTTGGCATTATATCACCTCTGAACTTCAATTTCCACATCTTTAATATGGGTGTAAAAAGGAGCTATGTTGGTTTAAGTGAGATAATGTAAATGAAAGTTTTCTAAAATGAAAAATACAAAAACTGTCACCAGGTTTTGGTACATTACTTAGTGATTTTCAGAAACTGACCTAAATAGTTGCTGGCAGTCAGATTAGTGTAGACTGTTAATATTCTAAGACTCATTTACAATCACTCATTATAATGCTGATCTCTTTGCATATTGTCCTACTCTGAGATTATAAATTGAGTGTATTAGGAGGCAGTTTGTGGTTTATACAGAGAGCTAGAATGAAGCAATGGAAGGATGCAGAATAACATTATGGTAACCCCAAATTTTCCAATCAGTGAAAAGAACTAAGTAAGGAAAGTTTAAAAAAAAATTCCCATGATCTTTGTTGTAGGTTGAAATGTTTCTCCCCCTCTGACAACTTCATATGTTGAAGTCCTCATTTCCAGTACCTCAAGATGTGACCTAATGAGTTAAGATGAGTTCATACTGGAGTAGAATGGGCTCCTGATCCAATATGACTCATGTCTTTTTAAAAAGGGCAATTTGGACATAGACACATACACACAGGGAATACACATGTGGAGATGAAGGTAAAGATGAGGGTGATGCTTCTATACACCAAAGAACACAAAACAATGATAGCAAACCACCAGAAGCCAGGAGAAAGGCCTAGAGCAGACTGTCCTTCACATCTCTCAGAAGGAACTAACCCTGTACCTTGATCTCAGATGTCTAGCGTTCAGATCTGTGAGATAATAAATTATGATTGTTTAAACCACCCAGTTTGTGTGATTTTGTTATGGTAGTCCAAGCAAACTAATGCCATCCTTCATTCAAAAAGAAGATACACAAGGAACTACCAGAATTACCATTATCCTGCAGAGGGTATGGCCTTTCAAACACCTTGGTTACATGTAATTCCTAAAAAAATCTTTCAAATCATAAAGAAAGGAGGAATTGTTATTGCTGTATTTTACAAGAAAATACTGGACATAAAGTAGTTTGAAAGGCTTGCTCAAAATCAAAGAGATGGGGGCGCCTGGGTGGCTTAGTCGGTTAAGCATCTGCCTTAGGCTTGGGTCATGATCCCGGGGTCCTGGGATCAGGTAGCATCTGGCTCCCTGCTCAGTGGGAGGGAGATAAGCTGCAAACTTTGTAGAGGTTAAAACTTTCAACATACAAGTGTGGCTGTTTGTTCACCAGAGTGCGTTGCCAGGTAAACTTTAACCAAAAGCCCAAGAGATTGGGCTCCCTCTCCCTCTGCCCCTCCCCCTCTGCTCATGCTCACTCTCTCCCACGCATGCTGTCTCAAATAAAGAAAATCTTAAAAAAAAAAAAAATCAAAGAGATGGAGGAGGAAAAGCTTGAATCTGAAACTTTTAAGTCTGAATCCACATTTCCTTTTGCTATGCCATTCAGTGAATTTCCATTTGGTTCAATTCCTCATATTTATCCTTAAACTCAGATGGGAGAATCTATCAAACAGAAATGGTAAGGGAGCTCAGCTCTTAGACTGTATGCTTGAGACACAATAAAATCCCATTAAATTCAAACTGCAAGGGGATTGGGGAGCAGAATCCGGAAGGCAGGGTCCAGCTGTCCTGGCGAGGCAGTTTCCACAAACCCATTGTCTTGATCAGTCTGTCAAAGCAAAACTGCTTGAGCTGTTCAAGTATAGTTCCAGCACCAGCATATGTCAGAGACCTCATCTTTGTCCAATTCTGTTTTATTAGATTACAGTCCAGCAGATGTTCTTTGCCCCTAGAGGAGCTCTAACATATTTTAAATTCCCAGCCTAGCTCCTTTGAGAAATACTCAAAATCCAGGTACTATTTTGCCAGTGAACAAAACTGCTTCTGTAGGATTAAAATATTCAATCTCTTGGGCTTTCGGTTAAAGTTTACCTGGCAATGCACTGTGGTGAACAAACAGCCACACTTGTATGTTGAAAGTTTTAACTTCTACAAAGTTTGCAGCTTATCTGAAGAGCAAACTATTATTAACTATAGAAGCAATGGATTTATAATCCCTGAAGAAAACATCAAAGTAAGTAGGTGAGTAAGAATGAAACAATTCCTTCTTTTCCCCATTTGCTTCCCTCCCCTTGAATTACTTGGATTGTCTCCATCCCTCATCCCATTTGAGAAAACTAGAAAAACCAAAATAACAGAAACCTATTATTATTTTAGAGAAAAAAAAAGTTTACATTGTGAAATAATTTAGACACAAAAGCATATGCAAATGAAAACTATCTTTTGTTATCTTAACTTCTGGGGTAATAACTCAAAATAGCCACTATGCTACATTATCCACAAATATGTGAAAGATTTCTGAATGTCAGCAAGGAACTGTTTATTGATCCAACTCAGAGGAAATACAGTGCACTAAAAAGGACATTAAACAAGAAGTCAAGAGACCTGATTTCTGTATCTGGCTTTACCACTAACAGGCTCTATGACCTTCAAGAGGCCTTTTGGTAACTATCTCCCCATTTTTGTAATGAACTACATGATCCCCCAGGTCTATTTCTAATCTAAAATCCATGAGATCCAAATAATGTAATGGACTCTCCAAAGTCTAATAAGAAGTAACTCTTGATTGTGATTTTATAAAATCTGGAGAATAAACTAACTCCAAATACAAGCTGATCAAAGTGATAATAGCCAGATCATTTTCATCTCAATATTTGGTATACAAACCTTAAAGGTGGAATGTGGAATAAAAATAAAAATAAAAATTAAATGATTACTTATTATGTGCTATGTTCTGTCCTAGTTTCTTGATATACTAACACCTATCATGTAAGCATCCTACAAGAGAACTTTAATAATGCTCCCCAAAAGGGGCTAATTTTAAGCTGAGGGAGGAAGAGAAGAGAGGAGAATATATCTTCACACAGAAATGCAAAGTTGGAGAGTAAGGCAGTGTTTCTCCTATTATACACATCTTAATTCAAATGGTTTCAAAGTCGTCATTGGAAAACTTGGAATAAAAGCCATTATGAAGTTAGTTTCTGTGCTTCCAGGCACAAAATGTCATCAAATATTTAGTTTTTGAAATTATGATAGGCATGACTTTTGTACCATCACACAGATAAAGCCATGTAGAAAATACTAATCTTTTACTATTATTTTGGAAACATCGAGTTGTTACTAAATGTATATCTATATGACTTATTGAACTAGCATTTAGAAATTGAGCTATATTACTTACTTATCTACAGAAACACCAGCATGCATCAGGTGGCCCAGGAAGGTTCAGCAGTAAACATGGGATTCTAAAACCTTGTAATGAAATTCAAGGAAAAACAAGGATATAATGAAAAAATGGAGAAAAATTCAAAATAATACAGAAACAAGTTTCTGGTTTTCTCACAGTAGAAATGTTAAAAGTAAGAAAAATATTTCATGGTAGTGTTAACAGTAAAGTTCTATAAAAAAGTTAGGTCTTGAAAGAGAGAAGGCACAGCTTTACTGAAGGCAGAGAATCTGGAAATCCTTGTAGGATTGTTTTTCAAAGTGTAGAAATTAATTATATAAATATTTCCTGGGAAAACCTAACCCCATTAATTAGTCTCACTTTGTCTGCCCACGTTAAATTATATTACCTGATGTATGCTGTTATATTTCTCCTTGATATATTTCATAACTAATGAAATCACTCACATTTATTGATTCTATTTGAAGAAAAATGGGAGGCTACTCTTTACAAGTAGATTTCTACCACAGCATGATTATGTGGTGAGCTGCTAATGACAGAAACCATTTGATTTTTATTCTTCATTAAAAATAAATATACATTTAAATAAGATTCATGATTGCCATACTTAGAATCCATAAAATAGACCAGATCCATTATTACCCCAAACTAGAATTAATTGCAGTGATTTTTAGAAAAGCATAAACCATGTTGATAGAATAGGTGAAGGCAATAATAAATTTATTGAGCATTTACTACATGCAAGGCAAATACTAAGTATTTTACATGCATTGTTTCATTCAATTTTCTCAATAATCAAGTTAGATAAGTAGTATTAGTATCTTCATTTACAAATAGGGAACGACAAAGTCTCAGAGAACTTAGGGAACTAGTAATTGCTAGAAAGTAGCACAGCTTATTTTCAAAATCAGTTCTATCTCACGCCAGGCTGAAATTTTAAGTGGATCCTAAGATATCTCTTCTTTAAAAAAAAAAAAAATCATCTGCACCATAAGAACTGTCTTGAAACTGTGGCCTCAAAAGTTACAATGGCTCAAGCCTTCTACAAGTAAAACAAGACTTAAAGAAGGCACCAGACAGGGATAGCAAGTGAGCAAGCTTAAAATGCTTATCATGGCTTAATAGGGCCAAAGATATGAAATCTAGAGACCAACCCTACAGACTAACCCAGGGCAAGGACAAATCAGAACAGAAAGTCATCCCAGAAAAACTGACAGAGATAAGGGGCAGGAACAGCAGGGGCTCCAACCAAAGGGATACCTTTTTCTTCGCCAGTTCAATAGCTCTTTAATAGAATAATGCCTGGGTTGGGCCAAAGGATACTCTCTGCATACTGCTTTTCTCCAAAAGGCTGTCCTGTTCCTAAGTTGTTATAGATTTTAAACTTACCACCTTTCACTGGATAACTGAAAACTTAAGATTCATCTAAAAAATTGACCCATGAAAAAGCCTGACCCCTATATTCTATAGTTTCATTGAAAATCCAAATATATAATCCAAACTCCTGATAAAACTGAAGGTAGGGGGTCAGATCTGGTTAGCAAAGCTGAAAGAATGAATCCATCATTTGCAATCAAGTCCAGACCCAATTTTATTTCCAAGGGTTTCAGGGAAACCTCAAGTTCTGGCAATTTGCTGCCCAAAAGAGATAGGACAGAAACTGTATCTTGGAAATACGTTAGTTATAAAGAAAGTTTTGTATTAATATTGAACCAAAGCACACTTTGTACATCACAATCTTATGTATTATAGTAAATGTATTATAATAAAACTACTTCTATACAGTTTCCACCCCTTCCTGACAATATAAAGGGTCAACTTCTCATACAGAAAATAAAGTCAGAAAAATATCAATTTTTAAATGATAGTTGATGGCCAGTAGTATAAATGGGTCTAAAATGGTAGCCTATTAACAATGAAACAGTTCATGTAATTGTCATTCTGATGCATTCTTGCCCCTGATTTTATAAACAGTTTAAATAGAAAATGAATTATTTCACTCTAAAGGAAAAACATCATTTTGTTTTCGTTGTTTTAATGTACCATACAATCGTGTGGTATAATCTCTGTCTTTCAGGAAACTCTTTGGACACATATGCCATCGTGCAAGCATACTTAAAATTATAGTTTTCATGATTTTTGATGCACTGTCATTTATCTTTGAAGTGCTATGGGTGACAGCTTGGCCTCTCTGGCCTAAAAAGAAAACCATCTCAATTTTTAATACTTGATCGTCAAAATAGGATTCAAGCAAAATTTTAACTTGTCAATTTGTTAAAACTGCTACAGAAAAGCAACAGAGCATAATCAAGGTATTTTTATCTCCCAGGTCATTTTCACATTTAGTTATTTTTATAGAATGAATTTACTATCTATTTTCCTGTACCAAATGCAACCCCACAGAATAGAATTATTTTTTTTAAATGTAGTCTGTTTCAATTTAAGTCAAACAGATCACTGAAGAGAAGTCAAAGTAATAAAGCTACTGAAATTTCTATTAATAATATGAAAGTTTGCAGAGATTTAGCAAAATAATTATTTCTTTAAAATAATCTCTTAGAATTGCTATGCTGGTGAAGCATAACATGTTCATTTTAGCATAGCTAACCACAACATATATTTCTACTGTATTAGAATTTATATTGATAAAAACCACCAATTCAAAATCATTAGATAGATCAGAGATTCAATGAAATTTCCTTCTTTAAATTACAATGTTGAGCAGCGTGGAATTTGTAATATTAGTTAAGTGTTGTTGTCTGAATTTGATAGAGGTTGATGTGTGTATATGTAGAGTACGCTTCTAAAATATTTAGAAATTGCTAAAAAAAAAAAAAAAAAAAGTCCTGCACATGAATGAGACTAATCTTGTGTTTGAAAAAAAGAACAGAATGTAAGCTCTTACATTTTTCTGCAGAATGTTTAAAAAAAATGGCATTATATATTAAAGGGGAATGACTGGAAGGCTTCATCAAGTATTAAAGCTCAATCTCCCAACAAAAAACCAGAAAGGATACATATATTCTTCATTCTTTGTTTCTTTTAAGAGCTATAATTTGCATATGAAAAATAACATACTTACTATATCAGTTGTCTGCCTTCAACAATGAACTTATCTTTAGCATAACTTCAATCCTTGGTGCATTATTTATTTCCTCCTTAACAGCAGCAAAGATGCAAGATGTTCCAAAGATTTACTTTCAGACAGTTTTCTTCAACCACAGTCTTTTACATGTCCTGTTATCTATGAAACAACTCCATCCTTCACAACAATCAAAACCCTTGAAGCAATCCACATCTGCTTCTTATACTGAATTTCAAATCTACTAACCAAAAAAAAGAAAGAAAGAAAGAAAGAAAGAAAGAAAGAAAGAAAGAAAGAAAGAAAGAAAGAAAGAAAAAGAAGCCTTCTTTACTTCGTATTTTATTTCAGAAAGTTTCGTGGGTTGAATATTCCAAATCCCTTTAACATATACAAAGCACTAAATGTTAAGAATTACATTACTTCAGCTCCTTAAATTCTAACTGATAAGGTGTGCCTTTTACATTTATATTGAATTCTGAGGAGCTGATGCCATACCAGTCTAATAATTAATAATTCATGGAGCCAAATTACAGCCTTAGAAGGAAACAGCCACTTTGACTAGTTCTTTCATAATTCTCTGATTTATGTATGACAGCACAGTAGAGTTCTAGGAGAGGTTAATAATAATAAAAAAAAAATCCCAGACATAACACTTGAGTTTTAAAATTAGTACTGCCTTTGCACAAGCTGGGTTTGTCATGGCATCATGGGAGTTGTATCTTTTGAACAGAGTTCATTCAAAGGGATAACAGTATCATTTTGAATGAGCATCTGGCTAGGGAGGATGTCCAGGGAAAAAGTACAGGATCCAAGAGGTTGGGGGAGCAGGTTTAGTAAACTCAATTTGAGGGGCACTTTGGACAAAAAAGGGGAGGTATTTCACCTCACTGTTTCTAAAAAGCAGTCTGTAACAGGATTTCTGAGAAGAACTTTCAGGTTTAAATCTACCCTATATCTCATTATTCTTCATACGTGGTAACAGCTCAGTCTGGGCCAGTTGCCATACATGTGCTGTGTGTGCCTGTATGTTGATGTGCTTATTGGCACATGAGTACTCAGACACACACAATAATTCACACAGAGCAGTTTCTTCTCTGAGTAAGCTACCTATGATCTGTATTTAAACATTTTTAAAAGCCATTTTTGCTGAGGAAGAATTTACTTATACACTACACAGATCTGAAAGCTATATTTCAATCCACTGTCCTATCAAGAGAGAGAATATTTTCATCATGCCAAAAATTCCCTTGTATCCTTTCTTAGTCAACATCCTGCCCTCAAAGCAAGTGATTTCTTATGTTGTAGATTATGTTGCCTATTCTAGGGTTCTACTTCAGTGGAATCACACGCAATGCATTTTTTTGTGTTTGGCTTCTTTCACTTAACATGTTTTGAGATTAATTCGTGTTGCTGCTTTTTGTTTTGTTTTGTTTTGTTTTTGAATGGTATTCCACTCTGTCAACATGTCATCATTTACTTACCTATTCTTCTACTGAGAGACACCTAGGCTGTTGCCAGTTTTTTGTGATTATAAATCAAGCTGCTATAAACCAAGTAACACAAACCCCTTTGTGGACATGTGTTCATTCTTCTTCGATAAAGTCCCTTGTATGTAAACATAATCGTTAGGTCACAGGGTGGGTTCATTTTAACTTTTTATGAAATTGTTGAACTATTTTCCAATGTAATAGCAACACTTCAGATTCCCACCCATAATACAGAAGAGTTCTGGTTGCTCCACATCCTCGCCAATATTTGTTGCTGTCAATCTCCTTCATTTTAGCAATTTAATGGGTATATGGTGGTATGTCATAATTTTAATTTTCATTTCTCTTTTAAGTTATGATATTGAGTACTTGTTTCACATGCTTATTGGCTTCAGGCTCAATATTCATTAATAATTAATAAAGTAGCCTTTGACTTGGTGATAGAAGAAAAAGATTTTCCACATAGAGCTAAGCCTCAGTGGTCTTTGAAATAGTGCACCTATAAAATACTATCTTTCCACTCAGATAGGTCTAGCCACTACCTCTATGATCAAATATTGCTCCTGTTAACATGAAAACTCTTAAGTCCTGCCAACTCATCCTCTAGAGGTTCCCTTTATTTGGGTTTGATGATGCTCTGCCTTTTGGTCTTTTTTTTTTTATCTCAATATTAAAATATTACTTCCTCTGTATATGAAGTGATACTTTCTTTGCAAACTCATGTTCATTAGCATGCCTAAGAATGAAGCTTTCATTGACGGGTGTTGGATTAAGACAGACCGGTGTATGAACATCTATATATAACCCTGGAAATTAAGTCTTGAGCCTTGCTTTTCTTATTTGTAAAATTAGAATAGGAGGGTTCATGAGGAGGCGGTAACACTTGAGACCCATACTACTCAATCTAAATATGATGTCAGTTCACAATGACAATTATTTTTTTGAATGACTTAGTGGATTTATGGTGATTCTTTCCTATCTTTCACCTGATCTCTTCAGGTATATCGTTTATCATCTGTGAGCTTCAATGATGATGAAGTTAATACTTAATAAGTATCTATAGTTTATATAAATGAAGATTTATATAAAGATAATAACAGATGAGAAGGTAATATGATTTGAAATGTTCAGTATTATTTCCTTTTACATAATCTCAGAGTAAGGCAGACACATAAGCACACATAATGTAGTATGGATTATTTTATTAATTGTTTGTCTGCTGATAAAGATACTTCTATATCTCTACCTATCTAGTATGGTAGAATAGACACAAAAATAAATATAATCCATATAAGTCTATGAAAAAACAAAAATGTATAAAAAAGAATGACTGATTAGTATCTGTCATTCATTATTACCAGGTTGAAAGAGAGCCTCAAGAGTTTGTGTAAAAATAATAGATACTATGGATTCAATTGTGTCACCCAAAAAATCCATATGTTGAAGTCCTAACTCCCAGTATCTCAGAATGTGACCTTATTTGAAAACAGTCTTGTTGCAGATATAATTAGTTAAATTAAGATAATGTCATTAGGATGGGACTTAATCTAATAGGACTACTGTCCTTATAAAAGGGCAAATTTGGAGACAGACATGGGTACAAAGGGAAAATATCAACATGAAAATAAAGACAGAGATCTACAAGCTCAGGAATTCTAAAGATTACAAGCAGTCTACCAGAAGATAACAGAATGAAATAAAGATTCACTCACAGCTCTCAGAAGGAACCAAACTGCTGACACCTTAATCTAGGTTTTCTAGATTCCAGAACTGTGATAAAGTAAGTTTCTGTGTTTTAAACCACCTAGTTTGTAGCATTTTGTTATAGCAGCCCACGCAAACTTACACAATCAATAGGTCAAGAGGTCCAGAAAGAGAGGCTACAGGAAATCAACTGCATGCCTCCTAGGTGATGAAGACTGGGCTTATATTTATAATCAGATGCTAAAAGGTCTAATAAGTAGTAAATCAACAAGTGACATTTAATGATTGGGACATGATGAATATGAGGGTGCTGGGAAGAGTTTCCAAAGGAGGTGTTGAAGGTCATAAAGGGGAAAGAGAAGAAGCTACACATGTATCAAATTGTCAAATCTCTACTGGGGAAAGCTGATTACAGACTTCCTGAAGAGAAATCCCCACATGGGAATAAAGTGATAACTGTTTCTACTTCCTTGACATTGACCTGTCCTTAGGTAAAATAACCAAATAGATCTGGGAAACCTGAAAAACAGTCTGGTAGAATTTGATTTGGGGTAATGAAGCAACATTTTTCTTAGCTGGGTATTACTAGCAGGGTACAATTTGGAGAAGACTCAGTTCCATTCTGAGCTCCAAAAAAGCAGTCATGACATTCACATGTTGATTAAAACAAGTTGAATAAAAACTTACTCCAACTACTTAATTCTATTGGCTATACCTGACCCACTAAATGAGCAGACTGAAAACCTCCTATCTATGGGGCTTTACTTCCACTTTTCCAAAACTGGTGGATCAGAATGCTTATATTAAGCTCTCATGGGTCACAAGATCAATGAAAAGGCTAGCTAGTAAAGGTTTATGATCAGAGGTGATCCTTTATTCTCAACAATTAGTTCATGGGAGAAGCAGACCCAAGCTCAAAATCCTTGTGGAGGTCACGCAAAAGTCCTATGCAATGGTTAAGAAACCAGTTATCTTTCTCAATCTACTAAGGCATCACACGTAAACATCCCTTGTGTGTTATCCCTCACTCATTAGACGATCCACCAAAATGAGGCTCAATTGGCTCTGATAGATATTTCCTTTGGGGACCATGTTGGTAGAGTTTTGAGATGTGGAACAGGAACAGGAGTTAGGAAGCTTGAGTTTGTACTTCAATTTGCCCTCTTCTAGCTCTATGACCTTGTACAGTTACTTTGTTGTATTCTTCATATAACACCAAAGTTTTTACATTTTTCCTAGGGTTTGCCATGGCTTTGTATACTGCACTTGATGATGACTCTCAGCCATGTAAGGCTAAGATAATGCATTTGTAAAAATGGTCTTAAAAGGGGATAGCATGGATTTAATCAGGAAACAAGGAGTTGAATGAGCTTAAAATAGGCACACACTAAATGATTCTAACATACTCTTATTATGCACTCTGTTTCACTTTTATGCTTCAGTAATTTTAGATGGGATGTTGGTTATTATATTTGAAGATATGGCAGGTATCCAACCCCATAAACAAAGGTATTCTTTCAATGCTAGCCATTTTATCATGTTAGCATGATGCCCACAGGTAATGTGGCAGGGAAGGTCAATATTGAGCCCATTACAAACTAAATCTGGCTCCCATATTACAATCCAGTTATTCAAAATCTATAAGAAATGTCTGTTATTAGAATTTTAAGCCAGATAATAACCATTATGAATTCTGTTTAGCATCTTTTATTTTATAACCTAAAAAAATGTACTTAAAGAATAATGTATTTTCTGGAAGAAAGAAATGCCTTTTTGGAGTTCACCCTATTTAGAAGGTATTCATTCAGTTGAAAGCTTGGGTTTAGCAACTCTCTGAGCAAAATATTCCAGTCCAAGAAATACATAAAACGTCATTATTTAGAAATTAAAGCAGGTTGATGAAGTCTCGGTTATATGTCCAGCATTATTTTTTTTTTCTTTTTTTTTTTTTTAAGACTACTCTAATTCTACAAACATTATTTTACATCAAGAGGAAGTTGGGTGGAAAAAAACACCTCTGAATCCTGTTTAGGTTATTTATTAATCTCTAACTGCATGGAAAATATTTAACGTGTGTTATTCTCAAAGTAGAACCCTCTATACTCTATACGTAACCTACAATAACCTATAATAATTTCAACAGGAAAAACAGAAGTCTTTGGCTTGTCACATCAATTTAGTTTATAAGTAAATAGAACATTAATGTTATATCATGTGTTTTCTTAAGCATACTTAAAGTTTTATTTAGGGTGCAATCAGTATTGGAAATTCCTTCTTTGTGGCTCTTTTGTTCTCTGATTATATAGATGGAAGCTTTGACTAGATGCATTTTTCTATACTCTAAATTTTGATAATTACACACTTACAAAAATGATGCAATAATAGTATAAAGAAGCACTGTATGCTCAAATTCCCTGAGATTGCCCAAATTTTAACATTTTACTACATTTTTTTCTGTAATTTCTGTTCTGTCTCCATAGAAACACACATATACACTTTTATGAACTCAATGACAATAAGCTACAGACATAACATTTATTTAACTCTAAATAATTTTGTATATATTTCTTAAAAGTGAAGGCATCCTCTTACATAACCACAATGACACTTCAAAATATGGAAATAAACATTTATATAGTACTGCTATCTAACCTAAAGACCTTATTCAGATTTCTCTAAATGTACCACTAAGGTATGTTTGCCTTGAGAGCAAAAGCAAATCTCAGATCATATATTCCACATATAAATTGACAGGTCTCTTTAGTCTCATTTAATCTGGAACAATTGCTAAATCTTTTTTGTTTACTATGTCGAAGTCTTTGAATATTATGGATAATTATTTTGTAGGATTTGGGCTTGTCTGATGTTTCATCATGATTAGATTCTTTTGTGAATCTTTTTGTCTCCTTCTCAGTGCAACCTCTCAAAGGTGCATAATGTTGATTTGTCCCATTACTGATCAAGATAACTTCGATCCTTTGATTAAGGTGGTAACCATCATATTTCTTCACTCTAAAGTTTCTATTTTTTCCTTTCTAGCAATGGGGATATGTCAATGGAGACAGATAAGGCCCATTCTCTCTTAATGTACATTTCATAAAGGAAGGTAGACCACAAATGAAAGGGGGGGGGAAGGCAGAGGGAGAGAGGAAAGAGAAAGGTAGTAAGGAGGAAGAAGAAGAATGAACAAACCAACAATAAATAGATAAATTTTAGTAGCGTTATCAGAAAAACACAACTGAGACTTCTGGGTTTATAACAGGGACAGATAGGACAGATAGATAGAGGATGTTAATGTTTACTCTGAAAACAAAATAGTGAGAGTCTCCAGTCAAGTGAATATATATTAAAGAGGAAGAGTATTTTTCCCTGAGAACAGGAAGCTCAACAGGCAGAAATGAGGGGCAAGAGTTAAAATCAGATTGATTAGGCAGGTTTCCAATAATGTTAAGACTTCTGAGGCCATACTGTGGAGTCTGGAATTTATTTTGAAAGCAAGCCAAGAAGTGAAATAATGTAGTTTCTCCTTGGATAATGAATTGTTGAGTGTGGCAAGAGTAGAGGAAGAGAAGACGGCATGGGCTCATCTGTTTGTAACACTAGGATCCAAATCTCAACTTTTCATCACTGAGAATAACAATGCAATGGTCACAGTAAAAAACAGTTCTGGTACCCCTACTTTTTAAGCATTTTTTTTGTATCTAGAACATTCAATTATGAGAGACAGATTAACCAAATGTATGTAGTATATTATGGTATTAATGATACCCAGAAATCTAAGTCATCAAAAATATTTCCATCATTTAACTCTCTATTTTAAGTACTTTTTGCAGAGAAAATTTAAATAATTGTTTTCTAAAATATCATTTGTTTAATTTCATTTTTTAAAATTAGGTCTACTGACTAAATTTACAATAAAAGCCTTTTCCAAAATCATAATACCACACTTAATGATACCATATTTTCTTACATGGAAACCAAAAATGATGGACCCTAAATATTATTTTAACCATGTTTTCAGAGAAGCTGATTGTACTCTTCTAGAACCTCACAGCTTGCATGGTACAGTGCAATTTTAAAATCAATTTGGTTCACACTTTGTTCTTGGGAAGACCAGCTCTTTGCTTTCCGCCTTCTGATGATACACATAGTTCAGGTATAATGGGTGGAACATAAGAAATAATGAAGAATAATGGAAGTGTATCCCTTAAAAGTAGTATCACAACTCTCTCAGGAAGAATAGCAAAACAAAACAAGAGAACCTTTTTTGAAAATTGGCTTTTGGATAAGAGCTTAAAAATAAAAATAAACATAAAATTTATCCACCTTTATGATAATTAAATTCTTCATAACTAAGTTCTATAATGTTTAAGATATTTTCCATTATTACATATATCTTCTATCAATCAAATAATAATTTAGCCAAGTTTCTTACTCAGCAAAAAATCTACTTAAAACGGAAAAAGATACCATTATTATTATTATTATTATTTTGACATCATAGTCAAAGTAAAAAGCAGAAATCATGTTTCTTTTGATAAAAAATAAATTCACAATAGCAGCAACCCTCTATGCCAACTTTATTTTTATTTTATTTGTTTATTTATTTATTTTTAATAAAGATTTTAATTTATTTCTTTGAGAGAGAAAGCTGAGGTATTAAGCAGGGGGAGGGGCAGAGGGACAGGGAGAAACACACTCCCTGCTGAGCAGAGATTCCCAGGACACAGAGATCATGACCTAAACTGAAGTCAGAATTCCTGTAAGATTGATAAATCACAGACCTGTACCCCTGAAACAAATAATACATTATATGTTAATAAAAAAATAAAAATAATTCTATAAAAAATAATAATAAAAATAAACTGAAATCAGATGCTTAACCCACTGAATCACCTAGGCCCCCAATATGCCAACTTTATTTTTAAATGTTTTTCTTTTTACTTTTAATAAAGATTTGCCTTGAGAAAAATGGAAATAACTTGTCAGATTAACATTTTAAAAGTGATTTGCAGTCTTTGTCAAGACATCACTGCCACAGACTAGTAGAACCACAGTCCCTAGATTACCAAAAGCATTGTTAAGAGACATATAACAAAAAAATGGACTATGTCATAACTGAAATAAAGATTAAATAAAGATGCAGGTGGAGAGAAAGACAAAGGGAGATACTCACGGATTTGCTACCTAAATGACTCACATAAATTTTATCTTTCTCCTTTACCAACCGCCAGTAAAGAGGTAATCTTTAACGTAAATGCTCAGTTGTGGTTATTTCTTATCTCAAACACTTGTGGTAATTATATCCTATACTCAATGTAATTTTTGAAATCTCAGTTTATCTTTTACTATCCTATTTGTGGGTTTTAGTTATCACCCACCCCAAATATTTTTTGAAAGGGATACATATTATTTAATGAATTATTTGTTGAGATAAATTTCCTTTTTGTTTCTAAAAAGGAAAACATGCCCTTAGCCATCAGCTTTTTTAGCTAAAAGCAACAAAAACAGCTTTGCAATTTCCATACATCTCCTTAGAAATTTTCTAGCTTCAAGCATGTGAAATGTTTACTGTTATCCCCTTATATAAATTTTTCCAACAATCATTGCTAAAAATGCAAACATATTTTCCAAAAAATATTTTACATGCAACATAAACGTACTTTGTAAACAATGATTTAAACTAATTCTAAAAAAGCCAAACTATTAGAGTGTTATGAGATAGTGCTAGTTAGATGAACTGGCCCCAGATGGTAAAAGCATTCTTCATTGTCTGAAGTGGTTATAGTACAATAGATCCACAGAAAGAGACTATGAATTCTATATCTCAATATTACAACCTTATCACCCAGCCAGTCTGATGCCCCCACAAAAGGTCGAGCAGACAGCAATAAAATTTTCAAGGAGAAAAAGGAAAATAATCCAGTCAGAATAAAAGCAGAGATTTAGTTAAATAAGCATTTGTTTTTCCCTTCCAGGGACCATGCTAGGCAGTGAAGGGAGTCTGGAATTTATTCAGCCCTTTCTTGAGGAACTCCTAATCCAACTACTGACACAAATATATGAACAAATATATTGTGACAGGACAATTAATAAATAGTATGTGCAAGATATAGTAATATGCAATTATGGTTATATGGAGGTGGGGTGATCACCTCTCTTTTGGACATAGAAGATGATTTTTCAGAAGTGGTAGCTGAGTACACATACATTTATTCAGCATTGTTATGGTTTGAACTGTGTCCCCCCAAAAAGAGATACTGAAGTCCAAAATCCTGGGACCTGTAACTGTGATCTTTTTGGAAATAGGGTCTTTGCAGACGTAACCAAGTTAAAATGAGGCCATTAGGGTGAACCATAATCCAATATGAGCAGTGTCTTTATAAGAGGAAAATCTGGATATACACACAGACACAGATGGAATATGGCTAAGAAAAGATGGAGGCAGAGACTAAAGTTCTACTCCCAAAAGCCACAGTGTGTCTGAAGTTAACAGAAGCTGGAAGAGGTAAGGAAGGATCCTTGCACAGAGGCTTCAAAGGAACATGGCCCTGTCAACACTTTGATTTTGGAATTCTAGCCCCCAGAACTATCAGAATAGATCTCTGTTGTTTAAGCCATCCAGTGTTTGGTACTTTGTTCTAGCAGCCTTAGAACACTAATAAAGCATCTACCATGGACAACACACCATGAAAATCATTCAGGAAATACTGCTGAAAAGGACAAAGACTCTGCCCTAAAGATGCTAATAGACTGTTCTAGGCAATAAGACCAATATAAACAAAACACAAAATTATGAATTGGTATTGTTTGTTGGGAGAGTTGTACATGATTTGATATTACTATTAAAAAAAGGTGGGATAATGAGGCTAAGGAGTAAGGCAGGCACCAAATCATAAAAATTCTTCTATGTCATGGTAAAGAGTGTGGGGTTAATCCTATTGAGAATAGCATGGTTTAAGCTAGGAAAATGATAATATCCTTATACTTTCCATAGGTCACTCTGACAGCAGCAAGATAATCAATGTGTTCTAGGCAATAGCACAAGGAGAGAGACCAGTTTTGAAGCTATAGTAACAAGCCAAACAAGAGATAAAATCAGGATCTGAGTGGAGGTAGAGAGAGCAAGTGACTTTCGAGCCAAATGATCTCAAACTTAGAATAATGTAAAAGGGGCTATATGGAACTAATATTTTTAAAAAGAGTATGATTTAAGGCAATGTGCTATTAAAAAAGGAAAAGGAAGAAAGCAAGCAAGAAAGACAAACCCTCAAAAATAGGTAAAAAGTAAAATTTAGTCCTTCCACGTGGAAAGCAAGCATGTAACACAGAATGACATGCATGCGCACATACAAAAGTAAGTTGAGTGGTTCTATGTGTGGGAGCCAGAGAGATATCTGTATGTGAGAGCTGCTTGAAAAGGCTAGGCGAACAGCAAGGCAGATGTAAGTTTTATTTGACTCTCATATCATCAAGAGACTTCCACAAAGGGACTGCCTTTGATTCAGTCTTGATTCAGCTGGGCATCTGCAGTTTACTCTGACTTCAGATTTGTTTTTGACCAATGCATGATTTCCCAACCTACTGTATAAAAAAAAAAATTAAAATAAGCATAATAAATATGTCTGTGCTTGGCATTCTCTGACATTAAATCTAAACAGTAAGAAAATTCCTCTTGCTTTCCCTCCCTCCCGCCTCACTCAATTTAATCTAATGAAAAAATTTATGGGCTCCGAGTAATTATGTGACTTTGGAAGAGGCAAGAGGAGAAATTGAATGGAAGCACGCCACTACTGGACTGGAGAATCTTAATTAAAGAATCTTAGTCCTCACCCTCCAGGTGCTGAGAATTACCAAACTTGTACAAGTCACTCAGCACACCAGGGCCTATGTTTAGGATTGTCTTGTTCAATATTTTATTAACAACAATGCTAAGAATATTGATTTTGGCTAATGTTTACTGAGCCCTTACCTGTGACAGGTTCTGGGCTATAAACGCAATGCATTATCTTACTGGATCTGCCCTCAAGCCCTGATCTTACTCTCATTCTCAAAGACTTCAGGAACCACCAATAATTTTTCCAATTGGTGAAATAAGGATCTGAATACATTTTTAATTATTCAGCTACCCAGTCAATCATAGGTACCAAACGGCTGTAACACATGCATACATATAGAAAGAAAGTATAGTGTTGTGATGAAATTCATGGGCTTGGGACAAGATATTGTAGAATCAAAATACAGATTTAGCTCCATCTCTGCTGTGTTAGCTGGGACAGTTTACCTACTCCAAGACTCAGTTTCCTCAAACATGAAATGGGAAAAAGAAATACTATCCATGTAAAGAGTTGTGGGAGATTTAAAACAGTTAATAAATGAAACTGTGCATAGAAAGCATGTAGAAAGCATAATTTAGCTAGTGTCATTATAATGTTCATCATCATCATCATCATCATCATCATAGTAATTGGTTACTCATTATTGCAGACATTTAAGCAGAGGTTGGACAAGTACACAGCATGGATATTATAAAGAGGCTTCACATGCTGGATAATTTGATAAGATTATCATTATCTTGTGAGTTCAGGTCTGTGATCATGTAAGTCTGGGAAATACTATGTAATATATCCCCTTCTTGGACTTTCAAAATTAATGTCAGGTCTATTAAGAGTTTCAACAGTCAATGAAGCAGTTTATCTTGCTTTCAACCCAGAATTTTTTAGCTCTCTCAGATGATGCTACCCTTCTTGCACTGTACACTTGAGTATAATACAACATTAGTGTTATCTTAACACATTTTAGAAAATGCCTACTCTGGAAGCAAACTTACTTTTGGTTCTAATCCACCAGTAGTAATTCAAATTCAAATAACAATCACTTAAATGCACAGAACAGAGGTTCAACATAAGACTTTTAGATACTAGGAAGTACTTCTTCCTAAGTGTTCCTGTTCTACTGATTATAGTTAAGACTGAAAAATGCCTGGAGTAAGAAATCTAAACTCAGATCAACAAATCAACATAACACAAAAAGTATAAGAAAAGAAAGTTAAGCCATAGACAATGAGGATATATTGGGTTTTTTATAGAGACCTATGGAGTGGTCCAGGTTTAACATACCTCTAGTCTAAATCACAGAGTCACATATATATTATCTCCACAGGCAAACCAAAACCATTTTTTGTGTGTAAGAGAAACTGGCTTTGTGCCCTGGTTTGCATCATCTTTGCCATAAGATGTACAAAGAATAATAAACTTTCTTGCCAGTTTGAAATTATATATATATTTTTAAATTTTACACAACTAAAGAGACCATTTGATCTCAGAATAACTTCCTTTGCTAGGAAAATTTCAAAGTATTGGTAAAAAAAAATACCATACTATATGTTTCCTGAATATTTCCAATGAGCTAAGTATCTTTTTCAAAATACACAATATTTTATAAGGAGTGCATAATGTCTTGAGTTACATCACCAAAATGGCACTATAGTTAAGCCTCTGTTAAAGAATGGAGATGATTTTCAAATAATTTAAAAACATTTATTTTAACTGGAACAAAATAAATCTCAAAGCCTTTAAATGTCCATCCTAATCTAAAAAGAAGTGACTATTATAAATTATGTGCCACACAATCTCCTAAGCATTTTTACACATTTTTTGTCATGTAATTCTCACAATAATCACATAGTTCAGATTTATTAATCCCATATTACAGAAAAGTATAGTTCAAAGAGTTTAAATTGTGTTCCCAAGACCTCCCAACTAGTGAGATCTAAGAGTAAGGACACTTCTTTTTCTGCTTCCCATGTCTAGCCAAGAAACAAACTATGAAAGAGAAAATATTGGGGCCTGTCTCTCTCTAGAAAAAAAAACAAAGGCAAGGTTTAAAAAATTCTAAAATAATTGGTACTCAGGACTTCAGAATACAACAGCAATGAGTTCAAAAGAGAGGAAAGACATATGATACCTATTGGAACTGGCCAATTATAAATCAGAAATCCAGAAACCACAAAATTGCTAGAAGTCTTTGAAGTTAAAAGAAATGTCTAGTCTGCCCTACTCTCTTTCAGATCTCCCATTTTGCAGATGGGATTACCAAAATCTACAGAGTAAGTTATTCAGCCTAATGTCAAATAGGAAAAGAATAGAAAAATAAATAAATAAAAACCACAAAGCATGCATGATCAGCAAGTCAAATCCAGATGTCCTTAATTTGGTAAAAGTCAATGACTAAACGATTCAGGTAAATTGGCTATTTTGATAGATGCCCACAGATATAAAGTGAGAATGTTTGCTGAGCCCACCAAAGTGATGTTCAGATAAACTAATTAAAGTTTGAAAACGGTTCTGAAAATATAGGGTGCTGCAAGAGTGGTAAACATCGTTACTATTCAAATTAATACCAAATCTCACCTGTTCCACAGAGCTATATAAATGTAAAATAGATTCATTTCATTTTCTTCAGCTATTTCCTGCCTCCAATCTTCAACATCTCATCTTAGGGCTCTTTAATATTTTATCCAAATGACTTAAAGAATAAAAAGAGAAGAACATCCCTGGAACTGACAGTGAAGGAAACCCTAATGTCACCAGGGCTGTGATACACTGACAATAGCCAAATTTCACATAAAAAAAATTAAGATTTACTTTGGAAAAACTCCATCCTATTTCCCCTAACTTCAGGAAAAACACATGGACTAAAGAAAGGAAATGACATTTTTATTTTAAACAACCAACTTTTTTTTGACAGCTTATGCTGTGTGACAGATAGTATCTAATTAAATTCTCACTATGACCCTATGATGCTGATAATCTTATAACCTAAGACTTTTTAAGCTAATGAGGAAACTGCACCTCAGAGAGGTTATACATTTTTCCCAAGGTCACGTAGCTCAATCTAGTGGTGATGAGAAATGCAAATCTCAGCAGCTGGATTTCAAAGATAAGATTTTAACAATAAATAATACACCCCTCGCCCAATATTTTATAATCATCCATCTCATGCCCATAACCAACAATTAACACTAAGTAGCAATTAGATAATGTTGGGGAGCAAGAAGTGTCCCCTCAAAGGTCCTTCTAGTTGGACTAAGAATCAAATTGACAAGACACAGATTCACAGGAGAAAATCAAATTTAATAGGCCTTTATACAGGGAATCGACATGGACATGGAAATCCCAAAGACAGGCAAAATGAGGTATATATGTCATTTTGAACCAAGGAGAAGGGGGCATGGATCTGGAACTTCAGAGGAAAGGAATGCAGTTCACAGGGCGATAAGAAGAGCAGATGTTTGGTAATTAGATGTTAGCCCTACCATACAGATGGGTCACCCAGATAAAATTCATCTCTGCTAATTACCCTTATTCTGGGAAAGACCTCCAATTTAGATTCTTCTGTGTGGTTAAGGGAGGACAAAATTTCTCTTGAGCCCACAGGGTCTCAAGTGCCTTCGGCTCAAAATAATCCACATGCCAAAGTGGCACATTAGGCAAGGGGGTTCTGTCCTGAACTCCTTCTGTAACAAGGCTCAAAGAGACCTGTGAAACTCTGGGTTCAACACCCTAACTTTTTAGATTAGGATACTGAGGTCAACAACATTAATAAAATTAATTGTCCAAGTTAGTCTCCAGAGTGAGAAGAGAATACATAACTTGTAGCCTTATGATTTTTTTCCTCTTCAACAGAAAGAGCTACATGCTTCTTAAAGAATTTTACCCATATTGATAACCATTTGGTTGAAAGAAAGAAAGAAAGAGAGAGAGAGAGAGAGAGAGAGAGAAAGAAAGAAAGAAAGAAAGAGAAGAAAGAAAGAAAAAAAAAGAAAGAAAGGAGGGAGGGAGGGAGGAAGGAAGGAAGGAGGAAGGGGGGACAGGGAGATGGGAGGAGATGGGAGAGAGAGGAGGAAGGAGAATGGAGAAAAAGGGGGAGGTAAAAAAGGGGGGGAAGAGAAATAAAGTAAAAGAAAGAAAATGGGCTATATGACCTAATTACTAGAAAAACTGTCTCAATCTTTTATGCTGCTTTGGTTGCTATTCCATAATTCCCTTTAAAGGCTCAAATATCATACCTCTATTGAATAAGAAAATGTGCTAGACGATTAATGGGAAGTACCAGGAAGCACAACAATGCATCTGCCCTCATTTAAACCTACATGACAATGAAAAGACAATTTGTTAACATATGGTCAGCGACTGAATAAAGCACCTTACATTTAAAAGTTTATGGAACTGTAGTAAAAACTTTCCATGCCTCCAACATCAAAAATAAAGGGATGCACTCTTACAAAACACTAATAACAACAATGCAAATTCTCCTCTTACTAAGATTCAAAGGGCAGAAAAAGAAAAAAATAATGCTACTACCAGAATTATTTGTGGCTCTTCCTTTCCCAAAAGAAAAAAAAAAAAAAAAAAGAGCTAAGCTAGAATTTTCAAGTTTCCACATGCTTTGTCTGAATCTTTAAACTCATTTCTCTCATGCAAGACAAATTAACTAGCCATTTCTCTGATGCACCAGGTGAAGGCCAATGAACTGATAAACAAAGCACCTAGCGCAATGCCTAACTAATGGTTTGTCCCAAAATGTATTACATGAAAAAATAAATGAGTGCGTGTAGCAAAGATTTCTACCTATTCACCAAGATCCATTTTTCCCCTTTTCCAGGGCCCTAAGCTAGATATTTCCCAGCTTGTGGTGCATAACCAAAAAAGGTCATGTGACTGAAGTCTAACCAATGTGAATGGAAGTAAAGCCGGTGCTGTAAAACCTCTCACAAGCTACCTCAAGTTCTTTCCTTCACCCTGACTGGAATGGTGATGCCCAGAATCATTTTGGAAAGCACATGTTGAAGAGGCAAAACCCTCATCTGTCTTGATCGCTGGAGAACTATGTAGATCACATGACCAACTCCCTCCCACACTCCTGAACATGGAACCACCCTGGATTTTTATAAACTTGAGAAATAAAATTCTATTTTATTGAGTCAATGCATTTTGGGCCCATTTATTTCATCTATCTATCTTACCCCAAATTAATGCAATGGGTAATCATACAATTCAAGCCCCAAATCACATTGTGGCATGTAGGTTTTACACTATACACACATATAATGAAGCAAGCAACTGCTCCATTTCATACAGACAATGTAAGAAACTATGACATGACCACTACAGCTGGTGGGAACTCATCCTTCTAAGAATCCATTCTTCTAAAAAAAGAAACCTTTGTGTTAGCACTGTGTTTGCTTTTATATGCAAATTTATTATATCATAAATATTCTGGGAAGCTTCAATTTACTGTCCTCTTAGCTTCTTAGGTAGCTTTTTTTTTTTTTTAGATACTCAAATCTAAAATTAGTGTGTTAGTGTGCAAAGACAATGAAAACTGCCTGACCTTTCCTTTGACGATATCACATCTCCAGAGAGGAAAGCTTTAACAATGCACAGGGACAGCATATCCCTCAGTGACTTAACAACCTGCGTGTGGGTGAAGGAGAGAGAGGAAAAGACTGTGCCTTGCAGGTACGACCAATCATTCTATTAATACTCTGTATAACGAAGCTCAGTTCAAAATGGCATTTATATTAAAGGCAGGGTGCTATGCAAGCTATCTGGCTATGCTTCTGATCAGAGAGAGGTGCCACCAGCAATACTACCTTCTGTTTAAAAAGAAAAATCACTGGATATAGCATCTAGAAACTGGATAAGAGCTCTCAGTCATGTTTTCGGTATGTTAATACAGATGATGCTTTAACACTATTCATCAGAGCTGTATACTGATGAATAATGAAGCAATCCATGGTCAGCACACAACCAAGGTGAAAGGACACAGCAAACATTAAAAGTGGAAATATTATCTCATATTAAATGTTAACCGTACATTTTTTTTTTACTTACAAATGCCCCCCCTTCCACAAAATATACAGAAACTAAGAAATTGTGAAAATTGAGAGAGAGGAATTCTCAAGGTAAAAAGACTTAAAAAAACAAAGACAACTGTGGACAGCGTTTATTCCATCCAAAATACTTTATCTCAAGGATCGCCTGGTGATCTACAAGTACCTTTACTTCAAAGGCCAACTTCAAATATCACTTCTTTGAAGCCTTTCCTGACTTGCTCGTAGCTGCCTCAGCCTAAAAGGGAAAGGTATCTACCGTTTGTGGGCTCCCATACTCTTGGTTCTTACCATTAAATACACCATCAGCATCATCATCATCACCACCACCACTATCTACCTGGAACTTTCTAGAAACATCACATAGGTCAACATTCTGATTTGGATTAGGAAACAAATAATTAGAATTATTCTATTATAATTAAATAGTTCAACAGAAACAGAATTGTGCCACACCATATACTGTTTTCTACATGGTTCATGGATTACTGATGTCTTTAAATTTGTAGTGGAAACCCACAACACAGCCCTGGGACTACAGTACCTTATTCAAAAATTAGCACTCCATTGTCATTTAGTAACAGAAGAACAGATGTTTATCTCATAATTTTATTTTTCATGAGTAGTAGAAAATAGCTTTCCTATAAGGTAAGACATCCTTCTATGCTTCAATAAATAGCCAAATAAGAAAAGAAAGGAAAATAAACCAAATATTACACTGACAGTGAACAGCAGAGGGTTTGTAAAACAAGCTGTTCTTTTTCTTTTCCTTTTTTTTTTTTTTTTCAATTGATGTATGTCAGGCTGGTATAAAAGGGGCAAGTTGAACATCTGGACCAAAACCAAGGCATTTAACATTTCCAAGCAATTCAGAGGCACGGATGATTTACGATGCTATTCTTGGATTTTTATCATGTGTCCTCTCACTTTATGAAATGTGGGCAGGCACATAAACCTGGTGACACTTCATGACATAAAAACAGTGATTGAAGACTGATAAAGAAGAAAGAAAAGAAGAATCATTTTAGTTTGGAGATGTTCAGAACAGGGCAGGCCCCTGGGAAGATGAGTTGAATTTTGCTCTAGGGCCAGCGCCTTTCAGCAATTGAAGGAACTGTGTGTTTAGGCAATCCCCAGCCTCCTCTATCTCTAGAAAAGGCAGAATAGGATCTGTAACTTAACTGATGTACCTGTGTGGCTTTTTTCGCTAGAGAAGCTGAGGCAGTCATATTATTGAGTATTGAAAGGCCCTGAGGAGAATAAGGCCACTGTAATATACTTTCTATCTTCAAAATGACCCATCTCCTTCTGCACTGGGGGGTGGGGGAGGGTAGGAGTGGGGGCGGGCAGAAAAAGAAGGCTGCAAAAGAAAAGAAGTGAAGAGAAAAGGGTAAGAGGACTGTGACTTACCAGGGAAAATAGAAATAGCATGGCATTTTGGCAAAGCTTAGGTTTGTTTATAAATCACTTCTCTAAAAAATACCCTCTGCAACACAAAATAATGCCCCAGAAAATATCTGTGGGTAGCAATTTCTATTTAGTGGCAAAGACACGGCATGTATTAAGAAACACTAGAAACCATCTATTGTCACTAACTTGTTGATTAATTTCAAACTCACTACTCAATTTCATAAAACCTCTTTGGACTAGAGCAGATTTGCACAATGAGTTTCTAAGACATCACATTTATGTATATTGTCAGATAAACTTTTCCAATTTTTAAAGTATATCACTCAATGTAACAATAATCAAATCACTGAATTTACTAAAGTAAGTAACAATTATGGTATCAAATGCTAAATTATATCTAAATAAAGACATAGCATTTTGGAAAAGTCATTCATCTTTTTCTCATTTATTTTATCGATATTTCAACCAGTGACACTGGATTAGTATCTCAGGGCATGATAAATGTGATCTTTCTTTTAATCATTAAATAAAAATTTAAACATTCATTTATATTTTCTGATAGTATTTATGATAGTTTTGGCATTTAAGACTTTTTAATTTCCTCATGGTCAATCGTGTGTAATGACTAACATAAATATTTCATTGCTTCTAATAATTATTTCTCATTAGAATCATAGCCTTGTTTTTTCAAATAAGTCTTCCCACTTTAGAATGGTCCATCAGGAATATATGATGTTCTACTTTACACATGGATATGAGACAAGTGAGCAAAAGGTCTGGAGATTCCTAGTTATGTGATAATATAACAGATTCACAAGTACCTCCTCTGAAGAATACTGCATAGTTATAGATCATTTACTACCAATATTATGAAACAGGCAACATTTTAAAGTCAAGCTTTTTATATACGCAGCTGATGGGACATCACAGGAAAAGAACAACCCTTCTTTCTAGGTATGAGAGTCGAAATGCACAGCCTGCCTGCATTAACTGAAGCTCTGTCGTGGGGCCAGGGTTGGTTTCTTCTGGACTTCCCTCACAGGCCAATTTATTCCATGACCTATGCACAGGAGGTTGTAAATAAATGTCCATGTTCACCTTCTGCCTAAGGAGCCCATTTTCCTTTGCTGAATTAAATAGGCACGCACTTACAAAAAAAGAAAAAAAAAACTTTCCTTTAGGGGTTCTAAAAAAGAGTTGCTTAATTATTCGTGCCACACATCCCAGAGAATAAAGTTCTCCTAATCATAGCAGAGAAATCATTATTATTGATTAAAATGTCATTTCAGTCAGAGATCAGGAACCCCAAAAAAGATCATTTTTGCTTTCCAAATTAACCATAAAAAGTTTAAACTGTAAGTGAAATGCCATTCTATGCTGTTGCAATGAATTTCCAATAATAGTATCTACTTTATATTGGTTCAAAAACATTGCCTTAATTAGGCTGACCTTTAAAGAGCTTTTCTAGAACTGAAATTCTTTAAAATGCTTCCGCATTCTATATTCACATGCAATCTATCTGTCCAAATATAACTATAAAAGCTTTAAAATCACAACTTAGTATTTGTTTTAGACACCAAATATTATTTTTGTCACTTCTGCTGCCAAACATCAAAGTCCCACTTAGAAGCTATTAACAGATGTAAAATTTTTAATATATGCTTATACCAGTTGAGAATTCACTGAATATTAAAAATTGTTTTCTTGGCTGTGGGTACAGGGTTAGGGATGTGGACAAAAACAAAAATGAAACCTTGTTTCAAGAAATCAAGAAATATCTAAGCAACGTATCCATTTTGAAGAGTGTTTAGCTTATAATCATGATACCCATATTTGTCTAATTCTTACCTTGGCTTTCAGTGTTTATAAAACACTTCTATATATTTTATTCCATTGGAAAATCACAGTATTCCTGGGAAATACAGGAGAATGGTCTTCTATCTTACAGATGAAGAAACAGTTTCAGGCAGAGTAATCAAGTCATTCGTCTCTAGGTCTTTAACCAGCTACTACACTCAGAGAGTAAGATCCTTCTCAAGCCATGTCGAGCTCAAGTCCCAGCTTTTCTGACAATTCAATAAGAACAACATTGCTTCCTACATCTGTCATCACTGGATGAACCTTTGAGATTAATTCCTCTATACTCAGTGCTCCTCCTTACCTTTAAAAATTGGGGAGGTGGAGGAAGACTAAAACTAAAGTAATTTTTTCCAAGGTCAAACAATTTACCACACAGTCCACCTGACATTAGATCCCAGATCTTCTGACTCTTGTTCAATTGCTCTATAATGTCCTGCCTGTTTTCTCCTTTTCCAGAACTGGATAGAGATAAAAACATTTCTGGTCAGGCTCTAAAAGCCAGCTAGCCAGCCCTGAAAGAAAATGAAAGTGTCTTCAGAAATTCTTGCCTTTTAAAATTCATCTTTTTCAGAAAACACTAAGGCTTGGAACCTGGTGTCAAATAGCAACTAAGTCCCTGATTTAGAGTTTTTGAAGAATGGGTACACTTCCTCCATGCACCTTTTAGCACTGCATGTGTCATATCCTCTGTTGACCAAGGAAGAATGTACAAATTAGCCATACATTTTATTGCCCTTTAGATCCTGTATTCTATCACATATTTCCAGCCACAATGTTCATTGGACTTTCCGTTGATCAATCACATAAAACCACTATTTTCAAAACACTTCACAAAATTATCAAATTTCTGTGCATTCAGCAGACACTGAAAACCATTTCTGTCTCCTTCATAATATTGCTTTAGTCTTTTAAATGTTAAGCCTCTAAAGCATATGTCCTCAACAAAATAAATAAATAAATAGACAGATAAGGCTACTGCAAGTGCTTGTCATCTCCCCCACTCCCAAATAGGGTTTCCCAAAGATTATTTTGGGAATGATCACATTTATGCACCTTTACTAACTCTAAGTGGGAAACATAAACCCCAGGGCCTGCATCATCACTTATACAAAAAACATAATGATTGCTTATTTAAATGAGATGAAATTCTTCTTATCTAAACCAAGTAGCACAAAGTAATCAGATCCTGGTTTTAATCCCTCCATTGAAAATACAGGTTTTTGTATGCTTTTAGGACTTGATCAACCATTATCAATGTTACAACTGCATGCAGTTGATTATTTAGCTTATTTCCCAATCACCACCTGCTAAAGAATATTATTCAATGGAAATCAGCATCACAGAGCTTTGAGCTTCTATGAGGACTAAAGGGAAATTTTTAACAGCCATGCGAACATTAAAATTCTTCCAAGTTTTTTCTTGGTTAATTCATTCATTCAAAAATATGTATTACATTACTATTACATGCAACACACTGGGGCTACAATCTGAGCACAAAAAAGCAAACAACATACCATGTTCCCTATCTTCATGCATTTTAGGTCTAGTGGGAGAGGAAATATTAAATAATAATGAAACAAACACAAACATATTCATTCATTCAGTATCTATTCTTTTAACAAATATTTACTATATTTACTGAAAGCCTACTATGCGCAAGGCACTAATCTAGACATTTGAGTTATGTCAGTCATCAGGCAAAATCATTGTCTTTTTTGTGTTTATATTCTAGGATGCAGAGACCCACCTAGTGTTAAGTACTGGAGGAAAGGAGGAAAAAAAGAAAAAATAGAGAAAGACAAAGGGGATAAAGAGCATCGGAATTGGGGGTTGAAATTTTTTAAAGGATGGCAAGGATAAGCTTTATGAAAAGGTGACATGTGAGTTGACTTAAAAAGTAATAAATACCTTGTAAGTACTACAAAACAAAGGCTTGAAAGACATGCAGGGATGCATGAGCCATGAAGAGGATGCTGGTCTTTACACCAAGGGCAATGGCAGACTTGATAAGATTAATGGCGAGATTATTTTGCTGCACTAGGAAAGAGTGGAAAGGACTAGAAGGAATGAACTCAGGTATTTCCACAAACGCAGCAGCCAAGATATAGAAGAGATCAGAAAGCATTCCACACATTCTCCCATTTCTGCCTCTAAATTACACCCAAGCACAAATAGGGAAGTTGGATTTGAAATCTTGATACAAATATGAAATCATGAAATCACCAAGTAATGGAATAACTTTCCCTATTCCTTAGCTTGTTGCTTTTAAATAAGGCTTTTCAGGTACAGAATGACTTATCACTCTTGCTGGGAAAGCTGGGTCTTCACAAATGCCTACCTGCTCTTCTTTCACAGAAAGAGGCAGATGTGGTATCCAGCATATAATTTGAAAAACTAGTAAATAGCCACCTCCCAATTGAGAAACTCTGGGAAAAACCTCCAGAATTCTACGACTCTTTGAATCTATGATAAAAACACATTAACACTGGTATGCAATTAATTAGATGATCCATTCATTTATAAAAAATGTCAAAGGACCGCTGTCTTTGAGATCACCACCGTATTCAGATTAAGAGAATCATTCCATAATCTACAGAACCACTTTCTCTGATGAAAAATATGCAAATGGTTCTGAATCAAATAGTCTCATTAAGCAGTTATCCTTCCAATGTTGTCAGATCAAACAGGATCAGCAGCAGCAGGGGGCAATTCATTGCTCTGTCACCTCACCCTCCTCTATTCTGTGCTCATTTCATTCTTTTGAAATGTCATTAAACTTGACTCTGGTACACTCTAACCTTAGTTTTTTTGCCAGTCATTTTCATGACCATTTTATGATTTCAAGCAAACCAAAGCATCACAGTTATGAAATAGTTCTCCCCAACATAATATTCTTAGTGAGCTTTTTTAAAATTTTAATGGATTTAAGCATACCACAGAATGACTAACATTGGTCCTGTATTAAGTGCTTTTAAAGTTATTAAATACCAGAAATGTATTTTATGACATAGGTCATTAGATGTGGGTAATTAACCTTGGTACTAGCCTCAGGCTGTGAATCCAGTGTATATTAAAGAGAGCAGAGAAGATGTAGAGACAAAAAAAAAAAAAGAAAGAAAGAAAGAAAAAGAAAAAAAAGAAAAAAAAAGGAGGAAAAAGAAGAAAAAAAAATACCAACTATTCCCATGTTCTAGAACTAAAGGTGGTATTGGCAGTCAATTAATCAGGGCTGGGCACTTGGTCAGTAAGACTCTAGACTGGTACTGTATTCTGATACTACAGTATCAATGAGATAACCGATACTGTCTCTAAGGAAAATTAGTGTGAAAAGAGACTGCCAATATGGACAACTGTACCCTGTATCAGAACAGTAGGAACTATACATAGACTCAAACACTCTCAAGAAGGAAACATCATTTTACTTAGGAGAAATGATTAGACCACCATTTTATTAGTTTGGATAAAAGAAAGGAAGCTGGTTCCAAGTCAGTGCAATTATTCTTTTTTTTTTTTTTTTAATTTGTGACAAGTATTGTAATTTCTAACATTAGATGCTAGACAGGGCTCTCAGAGAAGGACCTTGTGCTTTCTTTAAAATGTAAATAGATTTTTAATTTCCTAGTAAGAGGAAGGAAGCATCAGGTTTCTAATATAACCTGGACATTCTGCTGCATAGGCTCACATTCAGAGGAGAAAGCCAATATGTATAATGGGGCCCATCATAGTCTGCTCAAAATTAGGAACATTTCTGATTTCTGTTAACTTTTCTAATTCCTGCAACCTCTTGCTAATCTTGCATAGCTGAGGCTTCCTTGGAGAACCTCTTGCTCTTCATTTCAGCATTTGTCATCTGATACTTAGAGAGAATAATACAGGTTGCTAAATAATAAAGGCTCTGATTTTTCCTTAATTAACACAAGAACAATAGTAACAGTATAATTAGAATACTTACAGAGGCAATCAAATTATTCTTATCTCCTTTCTGAATAAGAGTTTAAAATGTTGGCTTTCCGAAACTCAAAAGAAATGGGAACAGTGTCTTTGTTTTAAAAATCAGCAAATCACTATTTTTATTGGCATGTTTCCCTACTTTGGCCTTAAGATTAGCTTAACGTGGAGAGAAAAGTTTAATTCACCATCCAACTTTACATTACCATTTTCCTCTTCATTTCTTTATAATGCTTGACCTGTGACTGTAAGTTAATCAGAGATTTTGTTTTCTTATTTTGTAGTCATAACCTTACACTTCAATATTGCAAAAATGACTTTCTAATACAAATATTTTATAGTATTGAGCTCCAAACAAGTCTTTGTTATTATTTAAGAAAATGTGACAAACTCAGTCCATTTATATTTTATATCTTAAATAACCATCCATAATACATAGAATTCATAGTTATTAGAGAATAGGCTTCATAATGTACAGGTTTAGAGAGGCTTTGGCAATAATAGCAACTCATCCATTAGCTCTTATAAATTGGTGCAGTGTCAAAATAAATGGCAGGAAAACTTGGAGATCAAGTAGGTTGCAAAAGGGTGGTTCAAAGTAACGGTTTGAGTCCAGTTAGGTTCATGGGCACGTACATCCATATATAAATTCAGACTATCTGGGGAGCCACCTGGGTGGCTCAGTTGGTTAAGCATCTGCCTTTGCCTCAGGTCATGATCCCAGGATCCTGGGATCGAGCCCTGTGTCTGGGTCCCTGCTTAGCGGGGAGCCTGCTTCTCCCCCTCACTTTGCCTGCTGCTCCCCCTGCTTGTGCTCTCTCTGACAAGTAAATAAAATCTTTTAAAAAAAAGAAATTATAAAAAAAATTTTCATACTATCTGAAACAAATGAAAAAGAAGCCTCAATATAGGAAGTAGGAAAAAGATGATGTGGCTATATTAGCATATTTTTAAATGTTGAATTATAAAACCACAGTAAATCATTAAGTTGGTTCTTCCTTAAATATACCTGTAAGTTCTATAGAAAAATAATAGTACTATGGATCCTGAGGTGAGTTTAATGACTTAATGATACTCAGTGGGGCCAAGTGGGTTAAAGTCCCAAATATTCTGAGCATTTTTAGGAGCTATAAACAAAAAAGTTTCAATGGATTCTCTATGCTAAAACAAGGAACAACTCAGCCCACAGCCAAGTGAGATTTTTATACCAGTAGAAAGATAACTACCCTAGTTATCCACTATACATCATTAGTATATTAAAGCTTGTTATATTTTTTTTAAATACATTTTTTTTTAAAGATTTTATTTATTTATTTGACAGAGAGAGAGACAGCAAGAGAGCGAACACAAGCAGGGGGAGTGGGAGAGGGAGAAGCAGGCTTCCCACTGAGCAGGGAGCCCGATGTGGGGCTCGATCCCAGGACCCTGGGATCATGACCTGAGCCGAAGGCAGACGCTTAACGACTGAGCCACCTAGGCGCCCCGCTTGTTATATTTTCAAGGGTAGTTTGTGTTTTTATATTCTTAAAAATAATCTAAAAATATGTTGGGGGGTAATTTAAGCTTTCAAATATGGCTTTGTAATTTGCCTTTGTATATTTTAAATGAAAAATCTGGAAAAGCAACTTAAATCTTTCCTATGTCACATCCAGGAGGTTTTCCCAAAAATAATAAAGTGTGACACTGAGAAATCCAGTATTTTTTCTTCTGTATATCTGTGTATTTTCTATGATATTTTTAGTTTTTAGTTTTATTTTTATGCTAGAAACTACTTTTTTGTTATATGGCATTTAGTCTCCTATTAGGATATCCCTGTATACACAGATGCTTAATAAATAAAAGTCAAACATAGCTAGATAGCCACATATACTAAATTTGAAGGAACATCATGCAAAGTATTTCTATCTTTATTATTTGGGGTTTCTAAAAACTATAGCTAAGCATGAATATTTTCAACTTAAAATCTTTGGATGCAACTTATTAAGTATGACATTCTTTAGCTATTAAAGTTATGTAATTATAATCAACAAGATAATGCTGACAATAAAGCCTCAGAAAGATATGACTTTGAGTCCAAGTTTCAAGAAGAGACATGGAATGTGTCAACGTAGATTTTGTTGCCCATTTTTTATTTTTTAACAAAGATGACCATTACAACAGAAGAAAATGTGTTATGAATGAAAAAAAAGTATAGATTTCAGGTCAAAAATCCCCAAATTTAGATCATAATGTTTAATCTCATGGATCATTTATAAAAAGACTTTAGATGCAAACTTAGAAATGTATTGAATTAGTTTTCTGAGCTCTTACTTAAGATTACTTTTATTGGGCCTGAGTAGTAGTGGAAAACACAGTAAGAACAGATATGAGGAAAGGTAAATTGAGGACAGATCATGAAGAACACTGAACATCAAGATCGGACTCTATTTTATAGATAATGGGGAATATTGTTATCCACATGAGAGACTAAGCAGAACTGTGTTTCAGGAAGGTGAATCTTTAGAACCAAATGAGGAAGTACAGATGAAAGAAAATGCCAGACTGAACCAAGCAAGGTAACTTGACATTGAGGAGGAGAAAAGACATACTAGATATATTGTTACCTACACTTAGAACAACTGTTTTAAATCCCCTTGCTGTCTTTTCTTCAACATAAAATAATATTATACTAAATAACTATTCTAGGTAGCATCCCTCCAAATTAAATATTTAGAAATCTGCTTAAGTCACAAAGTCAAATACAAACTATATACTAAACATTGTATTGTAACTTCCTTATCCCCAATGGATAAATAAATGGTTTGAAAAATGTCTACAGTACAAAGTTACATTGTACCATTACTCATAGTATTTTGTGGACTATGAAAATAATACACTTGAGGCAGACCAACACACACACACACACACACACACACACACACACACAGGAAATTACAAGATTGGGTATTGTCACGGCAATGGCCTAGATTCACCATGGAGTTAAAAATGTAACAACAGAATTTTCTTCTTTAACTTTGTTGGAATAACTAATAGGTACTTTCAATTACCAGGAAACCAAAATTCATAGGGTCAGATTTTGCATAATTTTTCCTTTTATTTGCAGCTTCCAAAACAAAATGCAATACACTATCCACTGACTTGGTTTAGTTCTTAAGCAAGGCCTGAATTATAACTATTTAACTGTCCTCCAGGGATTCCGTCAGATTAAAAGAGATCTACAGTGGCTATGTTATCAAAAAACTCTAGAAGGTTCTTTTGAAATGATATTAGTCTAACATTTGAGAGTTTCGAAAATGGAAATTCTATCATCATCACTCAAAGATTCCAGTAACAGCCCCTCCCCATCTGACATGCCAGTACTTAGTGGTCCCTGAGAATAGAAAGAAGAGAAACAAAATAGAATTAAGATAACAAGTGAAGCAATTATGATGATATTCTCATGGCACTTTCAGATTTATTGGCTTGCTATTGGACACTGTACTAGGCACCTTATAAATATCCTGACAACCACCTGAGAGAAATATTTCCATTTTATAGAAGATGGCTCAGTGCATCAAAAAGCTCAAGTTACAATGCCAGGTGGAGTTACAGTACTGGAGTTCAAATCTAGGACTGTCTGATTTCCAAACTTAATTTAGTTGAATTCTGCCATGTTATCCACACAACACAAGGTTAAGGAGTAACACTGATATATTATAGCATCACATCTAAGCAAAGCTCTGGTTCTTAGATGGCTGGAACATAAAGTTGCCTGGTCTGTTATAAATATTCCACTTTTCAGTGATCATTAAGAAGCGATCATATAATTGGAAATATGCAATACGCATTATTTATTTTCTTTTTGTAGGAAATCACCTACATTAAGGCTATAGATTATGCATTACCTTACTATTTATTGTTTCAGTCGTTGGCAGAATTACTACATTTTGTGCTTTATGAAGCTTGCCATCAATACCACCTTGAAGATGACTTTAAATTATAACAAAGCCTTTCTGGAGAGGATGCTGACCAGTTATTCTCCAGCTCTACAGAGTCCATAAAAAGAGGAAAGATGTTAGACGTTGATGATTTTTGGAGACAGTATCAGGGTTCAGCAAAAAGAGAATACAGTTTTGGAGTCAGACAAAGCTTGATCTAAACTGCCATTTCCCAGGATTTATTAACCAAGACACCCTGGATAGTTTCCACATATATAAAATAAAGGCAAAATAACAGCCACCTCACATGTTGTTGTTATAAAGCTTAAAAACAGAACATATAAATTACTTATCTCCTATATGTTGTAGGGAAAAAAGTATAAGTTTGGGAGACAGAGAAATTAGTTTTCATCACGTTTACCTGTGGGGTCTTAAACTAGTCGTATTCATTAGCATTTCTGAGATGTGGTTTTCTTTTCATTTTTTTAATGACTTTAATTTTTTAAGTAATCTCTATACCCAACATGGGGCTCAAACTTACAACCCTGAAATCAAGAATCGCATGCTCTCCTGTCTGAGCCAGCCAGGTGTCCCTGATGAGGAAAACAGCACTTGCCTTAGAGGAAGGAGAGATGTGACAAGCTTAGCCTAGTACTAGCACTTGGCAAATAACGCATAAATGTCAGTACCTCACCCCTTACCCCGTTACATTTGAAATATGACATCTGAAATATGTTGGCTTGTTTCCTTCAGTAACACGAAAGTGATTTCTTACCACAAGTTGGTCAAAAACCTGGTTCATTAAGGGAGGGGTGTAGAATGGGGATACTTGGGCATTTTACATATGAGAGACTCAGCCAGGCCTTGGTTGGTTCAGAGACAGACACCCAGAGCATTAAAGTATTACACAGATATGCTCCTGAAAAAACTTGGAGTATAATATCTCTAGTTGTCTTACTTAGGCTTTAAGTGTGAATCTTACCATAGTCACTCCTCTGCTTAAAGTCCCTAAGGTCTAATCTTATTTTTAGAATAAAGGTATAAATTCTTTACATGGCTTATAGGCCCTAAGTAGATCTGGGCCTTGCCTAATTCTCCAAGCCACTCTTCTTAATTGCCACACTTAATCATATTTCACACCTTGCTGTTTTTTGAATGTACCAATCTCTTTCCTACTTCCACACCTTGGCCTATGCTCATCACTTTGCCTGGGATTCGTCCTTGGCCGGGTCAACTCTTACTCTTTCTCCTTTTATCTACTTAAATGGGAACTTTTATTAGACTTTTCCCAGGTGCTCCTATAGTTCTTAGACCACCCTGTGTGTCTGCTTATCTTAAAACACTTATCTAAATGATAAATTTAATATGCATTTATGTAATTATTTTTCAACATCTCTCTAGATCCTATAAGAGTATAGGCCTGATCGGGGCGCCTGGGTGGCTCAGTCGTTAAAAGTGTCTGCCTTCGGCTCAGGTCATGATCCCAGGGTCCTGGAATCGAGCCCCGCATCGGGCTCCCTGCTCCGCGGGAAGCCTGCTTCTCTCTCTCCCACTCCCCCTGCTTGTGTTCCTGCTCTCACTATCTCTCTCAGTGTCAAATAAATAAATAAAATCTTTAAAAAAAAAAAAGTATAGGGCTAATGACAGCACTATCTGTGTCTATGTTGCTCCCTGATAGATCCCCAGTTCCTATCAATAAGGTCAGTGCTTAATAAACACTTAATGAATGAAGTCACTAATGCTACATAGTCACACAATACTAAATGGGAAACTATCACTTCAGCTATTTTATGTGAAAATATTTTACTGTTAAAGATTCAGTTTTATTTTATAGCAGAGCATGTCATTTCCAGCCTAACTACTCAGCTCTTATACCAATATGATTGCATAAACACTAGTTAATGAACTTCCCTTTTATAATGAGGCAAAAATGGATGAGCTAACAATGTCAAAGTTACAGAATGATTTAAGAATCTGATGTAGAGCAGGGTTTCCCTATCTTGACAAAACTGACATTTTGGGCTAGATAATTCTTTGTGGTAGAGGCTATCTTGTGCAATGTAGGTCGTTATCCCTGGCCTTCAGCCATTAGATACTAATAGCACCCACTCCCCAGTTGTGACAACTAAAAATATGTCCAAACATTGCCAAATGTTTCCTGGGTGACAAAACTATCCTTGATCGAATATCACAGATAGAATGTATCTATAATAAAACAGTCTTTGCTCTCCTTGAGTTACAAACCTAGGTGGGTGGGATTAATACAGGTACCCAACAATAAAAGAGACACAAACAAAATGCTATTGAGTTCAAAGAAGAATCTCTCCTTTTTCAAGGATTTAACATTTCATCGTGCATTGTGTCTCACACTAATTATATCATGGCCATGGTAAAGTCAATTCTTTAACAACATCATGAGCTGGTTAATAAAAGCAACAAGACCTCATGCAACCCCCTACCACAGAGTTCCAGTAAACATGCGTACCTATCAGCACTGTAACTGAACATTCAAGAAGAAAAAACCGAGCTCCACACCAGACTTTCAGGAAAAGTAAATGTCGAGCATTTAGAAATTTTTTAAGTCAATTTTTAGCATTATGCAAGACTGTGTTCACATTTTATTGGGCAAACGTATAAGATTAAAATACTAGGAAAATTATGTATTTTTTTTCAGCATTTTCAGTTCAGTGAAAGATGAAATAGAATTGTTCAGGAGGAGAGGAAAGGAAAAAGAAAACTCTAAAGATTCCAAAAACATTATTTAACTGAAGAGTAAAATATATTTTATTGCTAAAAACAAGGCAATACAAATTGATCATTAATTCTTGCTCAGATGGACCTTCTGTTTGAAGTGCCTTGTATCTTACAATCTCCTACTTGCTCTTTCCCATCCTGTTCCAACGTCACCCATACTGTAAAGGTTTCCATAAACTCTGTGCTATGGAACACAGAGCAAAGGTCTAAGTCACAAGATATGAAGATTATCCGTTCACTACATATTTTTACTCTGCTCTATTCATTCCTTTAAGGCAGGCTATGTGTTTAACAGTATATTGTACAGTACCTATAATTTGGGAGGAACTCCAAAGTATCTGTTTAATAAGACAATGAATGACTAAATGAACAATCAAATATACATGATTTAAGTTAAGCACATGCTACTTTGGATTCACTTCAGCCTTAAAGTAGAAAATGATGATTGCTATATAAAATTTGTCATAGTAATAAAAGTCCCTTGATATTTGTATAACTTCCATCAGAAACTGTAGCACCTAAGCTGCTAGACATACCTGCAATTCCCCAGAGAGGGCTTCTAAGTAAACATGAAGGTGTCATACATTATAATACATTACAATGTACACTGTACATATGAATAATATTGTACATTGTACATTGTAATAATTATACAATTGTATTCAGTTCTCTCCAACCAGATAATAAGCCTGATATAACAACTGAGTTGACTCTATCTATAAACTAAGTCCAGCTAATTAAATGGTGCAAATCTGACTGATATATGTGGCATCAAATCTTATAAAGTGACAGTTTCATAATATTTGAGGGCTGTAGTTAATTGATTAAAACTTTGCAAATAAATATTTACCATAATTTATTCCGAGAAGATGATTACTTGACTTGGATGGGGTGAAAAAGCCCAGAATGATTACGTGATTTGATGCAAATATGACATATTCATAAACCCACCACTGACGTCTAACTGTGACTGAAAGAGAGAAGTACCTTTCCTTAGATCTCGAGTAATTGTGAAAGAGAAAAATGCATTGTTTTGCACATATGACCTATGCTTGGACCAGCCATATATTTTCATTCTGCATATGCTCTGGTATTTTATAAATGGGACTTAATTCTCCAGTAATTATACTGGGATTAAAAAAATGATTTCTGCAAAACACAAACAAAACTCTAATACAATAGTTCATTACATATAAACCAATAAATTGATACTAATCATAGCATTATAGCTGCTTGATGAAAAATGACTATGCACTTTAGTTCTGATTTGTGTTACCATTATTTACCATTAGCTCTCACTTACACACGCTAATAGGGGAAGCAATGATGTGGGGAATCTGAAATACTAAATCATCGAAAATCATTTTTAACTGGTTCTGGAAAGCATGTTTCCTTTATTTTTCCCATAGCAAGTTTACACTATTAATTGTTCAGTTTGGTTACAATTAAAACTTATTTCAGTTACCCAAGAGCATTCTAGGTGCCAGAAGTAAATAAAGAGAATTATCGTTTTGCTACAGCTTGTTCCTAGAGATATTAAATGCTTCGGGGAATGAGAAGAAAAGAATATTTGCTGAGTACTTAATATGCTAAGCACTGGTTAAGAACTTTTAAATATGCCGTGATTTCAACCACATTACCCTGTAAGCTAGGTGTTAACCATCTCCATGTCTTAAGCACAAAGACTGAGATTCAAATGGTAAGCTTGCCCAAGGTCATACAACTACCAAGACACAATGTTCCTCAGACTATTAAGTGTACTGTGACATCCATCTTGAATAAAAATATTGTATTCTTTTTGACAAGTATCCTAAAGATGAAACTATTAGAAACCCAAAGAAATGATTTTACCACAGTAGAATTTCCTTCATACATACTAAATAAGAATGTTGCATGGGGTATAAACAGACATTCCCAAACAGTGATCATGTTACACAGTAGGTCTATAGATCAAATGGCAAGTGCAGAAATCATGCATTTTATTACATAAAAGACAGTACTGGAGTTATTTAAAAAAAAAAAAAAAACCTAAGTAAAACATGAAAAATTCTGTATTTTTTCGGTATCACAGTATTTCATTTTTTAAACTTTTTTAAAGATTTTTTTATTAACATATAATGTATTATTTGTTTCAGGGGTACAGGTCTGTTATTCATCGGTCTTACACAGTTCACAGCGCAGTATTTTAAATTTACAGACCTTAAAGGATGATACTAGATACATAAAGGATTAAGAAGATGATGGCTATTTAAAGTAGTTATTCAAAGCTAACCTACATGTTGCAGGATCAAACAATTGAAATTATAGACTATTCATTTTTGCATTAAGAAAGGACACAGCCTGCTCACTGCAAAATCCTCCATAAACATGAGTTTTATTCTCATGGGTTCCCTTTAGCCCTTTAGTTACTCATTTAGCTTCTGAAAATATACTCCCAGCTGTCAAAATTTTAGTATCAATCAACAATCTATCTGCATCTTGGGCTTTGCTTTGAAAAGTTTGTCTGATAAATAGATAAATCTGCCTTTTTGTGTGTATGTTTATGTTTAAAGTACCTGCTCAAGCTGAAAACAAGACAGTGATAGTGAATTAAGGCTACATAGGCAGTCATTTTTACTAAAGCAAACAAAAGAGCAAGGAATCAACATAATAAATATCTAAGTCCCTGAAGTTGGTAGAATCAACAGCATTTAGTTTTCGATTCTAGCAGTGTGACAAACCAGATTGTCCTTAAGCAAGTTAAGTATCTTAATGTCATTGTTACTTAAAGCGAGGTCTGCGGACCAGCAGCACCTGGATTATGTGAAACATTGTTAGAAAAGCAAACTCTCAGGCCCTACACAGGCTTACTAGAGCATAATTTGCATTTTAAACACGATTCCTAAGGGATCTGTAGGCACATTGAAGTTTGAGAAATACTGGTCTAGATATCAAGTTGTAATAATAAATAGGCAATATGCTGGATTGTCTGCATAAATCTGACTGTGTTGACAGTCCTGGAATTTCCAGTAAAAATATGTAAGTCTTCAACTGTATTCAAATGTCTCCTGTAAAAAATGATTCTGCTACTTAGTTAAGAGCTAGATATCACACATATACACAAAACCACAGCCAAAGAACAGTATCTACATACTCCCCCATTTTTTTGTTAGCTGTGAAGCACTTTGCCTGTAGTAACTTTTTGGCCGGAGCTGGTAACCGCCTTATCCCTCCTCTCTCCAATAATTGCTCCAATAGCTGGATTCCAACAAATAATAGGAAATGGAATCCCTGAGCCTTGTATTAAATTTTCTTTGATTCAGGATTAGCAGTCAAGAAATAATTAATGAAACAGGATGAAAAGCACCCCGGCAATCACTGAGGGCAGTTCTAGAAGGCAAGGAGGAAGCGGCTCCTTTGGTGTTAAGTGTTCATATTATACATTAACCAGGGATAAGCCCTGCTCTTACTATAATTTAAGCTAGATCAGAACGAAACATTCCCAACAATTTGCTGAATAAAAGAAAGTTTTGAGTGGACTCTACGAAGCCTAGAGACCTTTCTCACAGAAGTATCCAATTCCCACAGACAAGCCTAAAAGGAAGTGTTGATGTCTCCTTGCAACAAAAAGTGACTGAACAGGGAGATGTATTTCTGTGGAATTTCTGATTAGGAGACAGTGATTAAACTAGACCTAAATAAGAAAGCCAGTGGGTTATATTAATTCAGAGCTAGGATAACCAAGTTTACCTGACTATGTACTGATGCAGAAAGAAGAATCGGCAAAGAGAAAAGAAAACAGCATGACCGAGAGAGAGAGAGAGAGAGAGAGAGAGAGAGGACGGTGGGGGGAGAAAGAGAGAACATGTGCGCTGAGTGACCTCCTGGTCCCAGAACTACAGAAAGTTAACACCTTTGCACCTGAATTGTCAGTCCTGATGTCAGCACAACCGTACATCCTAGTTGGAGGTACTGTGAGATTCCTTGCGTTCTTCCAGTAAACTTTTTGCTTGGTCTAGTTTCTGCATCTCACAAATGAGATTTCTTGGCCAAGACACTGATCAAATGTACCCCATGACACCGCATTCATGCTGTCTATTTTTAAATACTAAAACCATTTGAAATCAACATTTTACTTTTACTTTTTTATTTTTTTAAGATTTTATTTATTTATTTGACAGAGAGACAGCGAGAGAGGGAACACAAGCAGGGGGAGTGTGAGAGGGAGAAGCAGGCTTCCCGCGGAGCAGGGAGCCCAATGCGGGGCTCGATCCCAGGACCCTGGGATCATGACCGGAGCCGAAGGCAGACGCTTAATGACTGAGCCACTCAGACGCCCCCAACATTTTACTTTTAGCTCATTGATTGAATCGCTGGGTGGATATGAAGGCAAAACATTTGTAACACTACATTTCTGTATTCCTATCCTTAAACATGGATAAAATTCCATCACAATGCTTTGACTCACAGGTCAGAAGTTAGGACAAATGCTAAAGCTACTTGAAAAACAGGCAAACTGTGCATAATTCAATGATGTTACTAAGCAGATGCTAGCTCGGGGGCATTTCCAGCAGTGCTGGCACCTTTAAATAGCAAATACAGCTTCTGAGGCTGCCCAACTACTGACACAGCAGGGGTTATCTACTGGGAGGCTGTGACTCACTTATTCTCCCAACTCCCCTATGTAATCTGACACAATGTATCCCCAAGTTACTTCCTGCTGCTAATGCTTCTATTTCTATCTTGGAGCCTTTTAATTTGTATTTTCCCCAAATGGCTTATGTCTGCTTGTCAAGTGGGATTCTCACCTCACTTGGAACTACTGGCTCTTTGATAAGGAAGAGCAGGCTGGCAAGAAGAGCTGGCATGCCACAGAAACCTGTGTAAGCAATCAACAGCTTCTTTACAGCCAAGTGTGATTTTTCTGCAGTGCCAGCCGAAAGCAGCTCAGCACAACTGTCTCTTGCTAATATCAGATTTTCATACACAAAGTCCCCATTAATACTTTACCACCTTGTGAAAGGTAAGAGTTTGGGGTGCAACTAGCTGCTTCTACATCACCCTCGTGGGGGCATTTCTTGAACCCTACGTGCATAATCCCTTAATTGGCACTGAAGGTTTAACAACATTCCATTTCTGCCCACCTGTAAGAATATGAACAGTGATTATGAATCCTGGCCCCAGAATCAAGATGGAACTCTGCCACAGATTTACTATGAGATATTGGGAAACTTATTTAACCACTCTGAACTTCAGAATTTTTTTATCAAATAAATAAATAAAATGTTAGAACCTACCTGCGGGTAAGGTTGTAAGTATCAAAGAAGAAAATGTGTTTATAAGGATTAGGGAAGTACCTGGCACTCATAAGTACTCAAAATGTGTAAGCTGTTATGCATGTAAACTCTCCCGTTTCTGTTGAGTAAAACTCAATGTTATTCAGTTAAGGGAAGATCATCTTCTGTCCTTGTGGGAAAGTAAATTCTCACCATGCACATGAGGAAGACTTCTCAGCATGTGGAAAAAAACACACAACTCTGAACATCAAGAATTCTGTTTCATGTGAGCATGTGATTCTGGCCAAGGCATTAAACAGTTCTGAGCCTAAATTTCCTCAACCATAAAATGAGAGATCTGGCCTGGATGTTACCTGGGGCTCTTTTTACTTATTGCCTTCTATGAGTCTACTCTTTCCAGTTTGAGCACTAAATGATCTCACATTTATGGTAGGAGTTGTACTATATGGTTCTGTACGTAATAAACAGAACTTGAGCTTCGGCTGTCAACATGTTTGAGGTAAATTCAATATAGGAACTTTTAAAAACACAGAATTACTAAGACATGGAACCATTACATTGCACAGAAATGCAAGTGTATGTTAGGCCATTTCTTTTCAGGCTACATCATGCTTTGGGGGAAAGGAGATATTAATCAGGCCTAGTTAGGCTTTGCTAGGAATGTCAATGGCTTAAATGTATTAAAGTTTTCTATCCCTCTTCCATAAAGTCTGGTGCCATTTGCCTGCTTTGCTTCTCATTTTTCTCTGTTATATTTGCCTTGCTTAAATATTTGTTGGATGGTGAGACATATAGTTTTTTTTTTTTTGAAGAGACACAGCTTCTGATTAAATTCAATTTATAAGTATCAATTAAATATTGACTGAGAGCTATTCATTTCTAGCAATTTCATGAACAAAAAAATTAATGACGAAATATTAAGAGGGTTTTATGCTCTCAGTGAATAACAGCTTTAGAGGTGCCCTGAAGAAATCACCACCTGCAGAATCCTATTCCATTTTATTCTTTATTTAGGCATACTTATCATGACTTGATTTTACCAGTACATACCTCTCTACAGCAACTACTTCTTTTGTTCAAAATTATTAGCATCAGGACAAATTTGCCCTTGTATACCTATGATGCTCCTTTTATTTCATTGCTATCAACCACTTGGTGGAGATTTTTATTTTCCTGCTATTTTTCACCCTGTGAAGTACAGATGAGGTTAAGAGGATTATTCAGCAGCTGTGTCCAACCACCTGCTCTCCAAATCCTTGGTTTTCAAGCCCTTAAGAACACTGCTGTGGATACCTTAGGTTCTGTCATTATCAACAAGCTTAATCCCGCACTTCCCTAAGACTTGGCATCCACCTACTTTGAAGATAGCTGAAATTATACCTCTCCTTTAAAAGCTTCATTCTTCTGGCAAGGTAAAAATCTTAACTCTAATCTTTTATTTCAAAGGTGGATTAAAAGGTAAAATAACCACGACCACTTCTCTAAGGCACATTCAGTCCTTGACCTTAGAGACAAGTGTCTGTCTCACTTCAAAACAGATCTTAATGGGAAGTGTAGATTTCTCTAATTCGTCCATGCCCTGCCCCCAACAGACTCAGCAGAGATATGTTAACATCCTCCTGATGTGTGATATTTCATCCTTTGCAGATAAAGTTGACTGTTGTTTCCATTTAATTTCTCTGCACAGTTCCCCAAGTTTAAGCTTCTCAAGTTTCTCTAGCTTGTTTCTGGTTGTTTGTTTCAATGTACTTGGTGCATTATATTGGACCATCAGCACTACATCTGAAATCTTATTCCACTTTGTATTTGGATGTCTCCACTAGGTAATATTATCCCAGTCCAAGTGTTTGTGAAATTAGAGCTATGCTAACTGTTTGCAGACAGTCTATCAGTCCTTGCACACCTGTATTTTTAATAAATTTTCTGTACAATCTTCAGATAAATAGATCATCTTTATTTTTCCCTTAAGATTTATGTGGCTAAAAGGACACTGACAGCAACTCATCAGCCTTTGGCTAATATCTATTAGCATATTTTTTACTGTGTTGCTCAAATCCTAGAGTCTATGGTTTTGGGACCACTTTTAAGGAGGAGACTCCAAAGGGTATTTTACGTGATCTTTGAAATTTACATACCTTCACTACATGTGTAATTAGAAGGGTGATTCTGTACTAAATAGTCTAAAGACTTTGTTTTGCAATTTTGACAAGCTACCATATGTCTTAGTTTAAACATGGCAAGATAAAAATGTACCCCATTTTCTTTTTTTTCGTATGATGAAAGAAATAACCCAGGCTTATTCTGGAAGGTCTCTTGAAAAAGTGTATTATAGCAATCAACAAATGCTTAATTTAATGTTACCTTTTGAGATCCTTATAATACTAAACTAATTTCATTTAATCCATAGATTTAACCTACAGATTGATGGTTCTTTAAACACAGTTACTTATAAAATACCACAAATTAAATTGGGTTAAGACATAGTTTTTCAGTAGCATATGTTAAAAATAATTTAGCTAGAAATAATCACATAACTAAATATTAGAATAGTGGGAATGAAGTAGGGTCTTTCCTAAAAACATGTGTCTTCTAAACATGCTTAGCTGAGAAGAGAATATATTTACCCAAGTCACTGAATCCCAGCCTTTTATTCTATAGATGGGAAAACAGCAAAGTTTAATGATTCCTGTAACATCACACATTTGGTTAATATCAAAACAGAAAACAAGACAGGAGACCTGACATTCAATCTGATTTGTCTTCCCATTAGTTCATTTAGAGAAATGTTTCAGAGAGTCATAGGATCACTGTGGAAAATGTAATTTGAGCACCTTTTTTTAGAGAGCAGAAAGCTGATTCTAGAAACTGCCAGCTTTTAAAGACATGGTAGACTTCGCTAATGCAGACCAATGCCCACCTATAAACACAGATAAAAAATGAATAAATTATAACTATAATGATATACTTGAAAATTCTGCCAAGTTTAAACAAATGAAAGAGAATCCTGATGAAATAAAGGAGCAGAGGAATCAAAGACTAAATAAATATTAAGTTTCAGTTACTATGGGGGTAGTTCAGAGCCACGTTGGTCCATGCTGTGGGTTTGAGGAGTGGTAAAGCAGGGTACTAATGCCACATTAGACACTGGGCCATAGGGAGATAGATCTGAAATTTTTAAATAAAATATGGATCGCCTAGATTGATGAATGCAAACTAAAAAAACTATGTGAAATAGCCACAAGAACAAGTAAGAAATCTTGCTATCTGCTCTGGGGTCAATGTGTCCACTATAAGAAATTGAAGCCTCAAGTGTTTGTCAAGCTTGAATATATGATCTAAATGTATAATACTCATGAAGCATAAGACAGTAACACAAAAAAGGTTAAAATAAAAAAAAGGGGGGGGTCTGGGACTCTTTAAATTCCAGGACATGGTAAAAGCAAAAGCAAAGCCACTTCTTGGAGCATTCTTTAACAACACAGGGTACACAGCATTCTCACAGGAAAAAAAAAATCTAACGTGAGCTCACAATAAAAAAATTATAAATTACATGAGTAAAAAAAGAAACTATCACAAAAAAGAATTATCTGGCACATTAAAAATAATATTCATTAGAAGCACTAGAAATAATACAAGATTATGAACTTGAATAGAAAATAAAAGTGGTTAAAATGATTACAGATAAAAAGGAATTGAACCTGCAACAAAACAACAGAATGTTGTGATTAAAAATAAAACCAGAAACATAAACCAAATGGAACTTGCAGAAATTTTAAAAATATGATAATTGAAATTTAAAAAAAACAAATATTTAGGGTTGCACTTAAGTGCTTTGCACAAATATTCTGGTTCTCCGGTATGTCCAGGCATATGTTAAGATTATATTCCCTGCCCTCTTTATAGTCACTCACAGCCATGTGAATTGTCTTTTCAATGAAATGTGAGCAAAAATGATGTGCAGATCTGGAAGAACCTCTCAGACCTAGTTCATGATCCCATAGGCTTTCTTACTTTGCTTCACTAATCATGGAAGCATTCCGCAATGGCAACTCCATCAATAGGATTCCCTGAGTAAATATAACAAACAGGTTTTGCCTGTTAACTTGCACTGGTCAAGTAACACGGGGGAGAAATAAACTGTTGCTGTTTTAGCCCATGCGATTTGGGGTCATTTGCTAATGCAGCATAAACTAGCTATCTTCATTGATTAAAAAAAATTAAATGGCAGAGTAGACACTGATGAAAGCAGAATTTAAAAATTGGAGGAGGAAATTGAGGAATTTTCCCAGAATGCAAAATGGAGATGTAAGGAAATAAGAAATATGAAAGGAGTCATGGATAGGATAAATAAACGGTACAAAATATGTGTGATTAGATATTTAGAAAAGGATAACAGACAAAAAAGTTGAATATCAACATTCAAGTAATGGTAAATAAGAATTTTACAAGACTGAAAAAAAAAAAGGATTGTGTCTTCAGATTGAAAAGTGGAGTATTACATAAGAAAAACTAAAAATAAATGCATAATTGGACATACCATAATGAAACTGCAAAACTCCAAAGTCTTAAAAGGAAATGCAGAAAAACAGATCACATAAAAAGAACATCAATTTGACTAATAGAAAACTCAATTATCTACAGTAATAAAGAGTTGAAAACAATGGAACATCTTCCAAGTACTGAGAGGAAAAAAACTGTCAACTAGGAATTGCAAACCTAGTTTAATATTATTCAAAAATAATGATAAAGAATAATAGTTCATGATAAAATTAAGAATTTCCCATCAAGAGAACATGCTAAAAGAATTATTTCATAGATATCTTAAAAGTAACTTGAACGCAAAGGAACTGGAATGCTGGGAGAAATGATGAGTAATAAATGGGTACAATATATAGGAAAATATGTGTAAGTTAAGTCTTGACTATAATAAATATAATAGTAATTACCAATTGCAAGAAAAAGTTGAATTAAATACTACATTTATGTATATAACAATAACTCGGAACTTTGGGTGGTACAATTATAGTTAAATAATTTTGGTTTTAATAATGTTAAATTCAACATTCCTAAATTTATAAGATCTAGGAAACTTACTAGAAACAGAAATAAGAGTGAAAAATAAAAAAAATAGGAAGGAATAGTGAATAACGAAAAACAATTTAAGAAGGTGGGAAAGAAGAAATATACAGAAACAAAAAAAGTGACATAAAATAAAATGGTAGAAAAAATATTAAAATATTTCAGTATTAAAAATAAATACAAAAATAGAAATCCCTTGATAAAAGTAGAAAACAAATCAAACAGAAAAATATAGCTATATGCTATTAACAGGAGACATGCCTAAAATGACACATAAGGGTTAAAAACAAAGTAGAAGAGAAATCCCAGGCAAATGGTAATTTAAATAAAGCAGCTATAGCAGGCATGGTAATGTTAAAATCATATAAATATTATGTCCAAAAGCCTTATTGAGAACAAAAAGATGATCAAAGAGTCAATTCACCAAACCAAACAAAAAACAAAACAAAAATTTGATGTTCATTCATCAAATTAGCCTCCCCATGCTCACACAAAATGTTAGTAGTGATGCAGAACTATAACGTGTGCATTTTTTTCTTACTTTATTTTTATTGAAGTGTAGTTGGCATACAATGTTATATTAGTTTCAGTAGTACAAAATAGTGATTTGACAAGCCTATACATTATGCTACGTTCACCACAAGTGTAGTTAGCATCTGCCACCACACAACATTATTAAAATACCAATGACTATATTCCCTATGCTGCACCTTTTATCCTGGGACTTGCTCATTCCATAACTAGAAGTTTGTACCTCCCAGTATCCTGCACCAATTTATCCATCCGCCCACCCCCTTCTGGCAATCATCAGTTTGTTCTCTATTTATTGGTTTGATTCTGCCTTTTGTTTATTCATTTGTTTTATAGATACCACATATAAGATAAATCATATGGTATTTATCTTTCTCTGACTTATTTCACTTAGCATAATACCCTCTAAGTCCACCAATGATCTTGCAAATGCAAGGTATCATTCTTTTCTGTGGCTGAGGAATATTCCTCTGTGTGTGTGTGTGTGTGTGTGTGTACTTCATCTATTCATCTATTGATGGATACTTGGGTTGCTTTCATATCTTGGCTATTGTAAGTAATGCTGCAATAAACATAGGGGTGCATATATCTTTTTCAATTAGTATTTTTGTTTTCTTTGGATAAATACCCAACAGTGGAATTACTAGATCATATGTTATTTCTATTTTAATTTTTTTGAGGAAACTCCATACTGTTTTTCACAATGGCTGCAACAATTTACATTCTTACCAATAGTGCATGAAGGTTCCTTTTTCTCCACATCCTCACCAACACTTGTTATTTTTTGTCTTTTTGATTCTAACCATTCTAACAGGTGTCAGGTGATATCTTGTGGTTTTGATTTGCATTTATCTGATGATTAGTATGTAGAGCATCTTTTCATGTGCCTGTTGGCCATCTGTATGCCCTCTCTGGAAAAATGTCTATTTGGGTCCTCTGCCCATTTTTTAATTGGATTATTTGTTGTCTTAGTGTTGAGTTGTATGAATTCTTTGTAAATTTTGGACATTAACCCCTTATCGGATATATTGTTTGCACATTATCTTCACCCATTAAGTAGGTAGTCTTTTTGTTCTGTTGATGGTTTCCATTACCATGCAAAAGCTTTTTTTTTTTTTTTTAAAGATTTTATTTATTTATTTGCGAGAGAGAGAATGAGAGACAGAGAGCATGAGAGGGAGGAGGGTCAGAGGGAGAAGCAGACTCCCTGCCGAGCAGGGAGCCCGATGCGGGACTCGATCCAGGGACTCCAGGATCATGACCTGAGCCGAAGGCAGTCGCTTAACCAACTGAGCCACCCAGGCGCCCCGCAAAAGCTTTTTTATTTGGTGTTGTCCCAATAGTTTATTTTTGTTTTTTGTTTCCTTTGCCTGAGGAGACATATGGAGAGCAATGTTGCTAAATGTCAAAGAAATTACTGCCTGTGTTTTCTTCTAGGAGTTTTATGGTTTCAGGTCTCATATTTAGGCCTTTAACACATTTTGAGTTTTTGTGTATAGTGTATAAAAAAATGGTCCAGTTTCATTCCTTTGAATGTAGCTATCCAGTTTTCCCAGCATCATTTGTTGAAGACACTATTTTTTTCCCATTGGATATTCTTCTCTGCTTTGTCCAAGATCAATTGACCATATAAATGTGGATTTATTTCTAGGTTTGCTATTCTGTTCCACTGATCTATGTGTTTATTTTTGTGCCAGTACCATGCTGTTTTGATTACTAAAGCTTTGTAATATAATTTGAAGTTCAGAATTGTGATACCCCCAGGTTTGCTTTTCTTTTTCAAGATTGCTTTGGCTATTTGGGGTCTTCCGTGGTTCCATACAAATTTTAGAACTGTTTGTTCTAGTTTGTGAAAAATGCTGTTGGTATTTTGATAGGGATTGCATTAAATGTGTAGATTGCTTTTGATAATGTAGGCATTTTAACAATATCAATTCTTCCAACTATGAGATGGAATATCTTCCCATTTGTGTCAGCATCTCCAATTTCTTTCATGAACATCCTTTCATTCATTCAATAACCTGTTTCTCTATCATTGTACTCTCTTCATTTTCTTCATAGCACCTAACACAATCAATATTTTTTTTTTACTTCTTTACATCTGTCATCTCTATGATATATAAAACTCAAAAGTTGAGGGTAAATATCTATTTTATTTGCCACCATATCATCAGAACTTAATATAGATTCTGACATATAGTTAGATCCCTATATACATACTTGCTGAAACAAATAACCCCAACTGTTATTCTGACTATTCCCCATAGCATAATCCTTCCTGTCATCCATAAGGAAAGGATACAACAGCAATTGTATCAAATGGAGCAATTCATACAAACCATTTTTTCATAATTAAGATGAAAAGTTTCTGGGGTGCCTGGGTGGCTCAGTCAGTTAAGTGTCTGTCTCCAGCTCAGGTCATAATCCCACGGTCCTGGGATGGAGCCCCTTGTCTGGCTTCCTCTGCAGCAGGGAGCCTGCTTCTCCCTCTCCCTCTGCCCCTCCCCTTGCTCCTGCTCTCTCTCTTACTCTCTCTCTCTCAAATAAATAAAGTCTTTAAAAAAAAGATTAGAAGTTTCGGCTTAACATTATAATCTATAATATGCACATTGATTAACTCAATCATCTTCTATATTCCTAGGCTATGATTTTAATTTCAATTTCCAAACACAAAGCCAAAGTTAAAAAAAGAATGAACAAACTGTGTTCTAAAGGAAAAAAAAATCATAAATAATAAAAATTGATGGACAATTGAATTGTCCATTTTCAGGCAGTGGTTTATTTTCTTGGCAGCAATTTAAATTGCATTCAGAGCCACACACACACAGAAACATTTTAATGTGAGGCCACAGGGATGTGTTCTCTTCATTCTAACATTACCCTCATGGTATGTTAATACTCTTCTCTCAGCACAGGTAATGTTACCTCTGCTAGGGAAGGCTCTGTCGACTATCAAGAGAAACATAGGAGGAATAAAAATCATGTTTCTCTGTTAAATATTTCCCTGCTATATCAAAAGTCCCTCAGGGGCTGATTAAATTCATTAAGTATTAGCAGAGATTCTAACCATTATTTTCTTCCTGGCTAAGATGCTAGCACAGGAAAAATCAACCTTGGGACAGTTGGGCTGCCCATAATATAATCTTATAGCCTAAAATTTACAACCAAGTAACATTCATTTAAAAAGTATAAATTATAGAGGGCCTATTTTATAACTGACACTAATATCAGTACTTGACATACTCTTCGAACTCTTGCAGTTACCCAACAAAATAACTATTAGGACGCTTACTTTATAGTGTAAGGAATCTAAGGCTTACAGAGATAAAAATTGAAAAAAATTAAATGTTTACCCATCTCTGTCTGCCTCCATCACTCATAACCTTTTATTAAACCATTAATCCTTAAAATTAGAAACCTGACTTGGTCTTTGGCCTGGGAGGACACATCAGGATTTTTAGGAAGACAGTATGTATTGATTTGAATGATAACCTAAGGAGTCTGTTTATTTTGTTACATCCCCTAGTCACCTTATCTGAAGGAGAAATTTTGTCTTCTTAAAACATGCATTTCATAATCTATTACTATACTGAGATCTATTTCACATATATAATTCACCATTTACTATACAATTCAGTGGTTTTTAGTATATTCACAAGGTTGTGCAACTATCACCACTATCTAATTTGAGAACATATTTATCACTCCAAAAAAGAAACCCTGTCCCCTTGAGCAGTACTCCCATGTTCTCCTCTGCCCTTAGTCCCTGGAAACAACTATTATACTTTTTATCTCTATACTTTTGCCTATTCTGGACATTTCATATAAATGAAATCATATACGTGGACTTTTGTGTCTGGCTTCTTATAATATTTTCACAGTACCTCCACGTTGTAGCATGTATCAGTACTTAATTTTCCTGTTTTTAACTGACTAATATCTAACAAAAGACGAAAATTACTTATATCAATCCAGAGAAAAAGAATGTAATTATTTTCTTCCATTTTCTCTGTGTGTATGCTAGGCTAAATGTTGTGGTGTTAACAAAACAAATTTACATGCTGCAAGCCCTCAAATATTACAGTCTCCATTTTGCTGATGGGAAAAAAATGAGTCTCAGAGAAGTTAGTTTACCTGCTCCAATATTACAGCAGGAATTTAAAGCACAGGACTCTGAACATAAAGCCAAAATTATTTTTCACTTAGTTGATAGATATATGACAGGAACAACTAAATGGCCCATTCAGCCACTGAACCTACGATCTTTGGTTCACCAGAGACAGACTCTCAGAAGCTGAACTAAGCTTCCACATTCCATCAATCCAGAAGTCTTTGTGCAGCTGAGGATACTGAACTCAAGGGCCTGTCAGGGCCAAATAGGTAGCAAATGAAGTGATATAATAAACTGGAGAACGAAGAAGGAGGCAGCTGCTGCCCAGGAAAGCCCTCCTGCCATCTACGAGTGCAAGCCTGGGGTAGGAAGGTATTCTGATTTCTTCTAAGACAACCTAGAAATCATCATTATATCTGAAATCGAATTTTCAAGTGTTGGCAACAATTAAAGCTTTATCTTTTTGCAATTAGAAGGAAAAAAAAACAAATGTGTGAACCAACATAACTCTGTTTTGAAGCTGTTCTTATCCATAGGCAGCCACTTTTACAACCTGTGGTGGAGGACACGAGGCCAGGGCACCTGGAGGTGGTGCCAGGGCCCTCCTTAAGGACAACCAAAAGGGGATCATGACAATTTGAAAGTACCTGACCTCCTGCCTTTCAGTCTTAATTCTGGAAAGGTCCAACAACTTTGTTCATTGAAGTATAATTGAGATACATTTTATTAGTTTCAGGTGTACAATGTAATGATTCAACATTTGTAAACATTGCAAAATGTTCACCACATTAAGTCTATTTACCATTTGTCATCATACAAAGTTACATCTTGTTTGTGATGAGAACTTCTAAGATTTACTTTCTTATTCAAATTTGCAATTCAATATTATTGATGACAGTCCCCATGCTGTATATTAAATCCCCATGACTTATTTATTTTATAACTGGAAGCTTGTTTTTTTTTTTTTATTTTTTAAGATTTATCCATTCATTTTTAGAGAGAGAGAAAGCATGTATATGAGTGAGCGTGAAGAGGGGCATAGGGAGAGGGAGAGAATCTCTAGCAGAATCCCCACGAACCAGAGGCAGGGCTGGACGCAGGGCTTGATATCAAGACCCTGAGATCATGATCCCGAGATCATGACCTGAGCAGAAACCAAGAGTCAGAAGTTCAACCAACTGAGCCACCCAGATGCCCCTATAACTGGAAGCTTGTACTTCTTGATCTTCTTTACCTACCTGGTGTTCCCTCAAGCCTCCCTCCCTTCTGGCAACCATCAACCTATTCTCTGTATGTATGAGTTTGGTTTGGGTTTGTCCGCCAATTTTTTTTGTTTTTTTGGATTCCAGCTCTAAGTGAAATCAAGCAGTATTTGTCTTTCTTTTTCTGACTTATTTCACTTAGCATAATACCCTGTAGGTTCATACGTGATGCCACAAATGGCAAAATTTCATTCTTTTTTATAGCTGTGTAGAATTAAAATTGTGTCTCTGTGTATACATATATATGTACACATACACACCTTTTTAAAATATATTATTTATTTATTTACTTAATTTATTTGACACACAGAGAGAGAGCGTGCGCACATAAGCAGGGGGAACAGCGGCAGGAGAGGGAGAAGCAGGCCTCCCGCTGAGCAGGGAACCCAATGTAGGACTCAATCCCAGGACCCTGGGATCATGACCTGAGCCGAAGGCAGATGCTTAACTGACTGAGCCACCCAGGCACCTCATGCCACATCTTTTTTATCCATTCATTCATCAATGGCTACTTAGGTTGTTTGCTTATCTTGACTAACGTAAATAATGCTGCAAATAACATAAGGTTGCCTCTATCTTTTCAAATTAGTATCTTTTTTTTTTTTAAATAAACACCCAGAAGTGAAATTGCTGGATCTTATGGTAGTTTTTTAATTTTTTGAGAAACCTCCATACTGTTTTTCACAGTGGCTGCACCAATTTATACTCCCATCAACAGTGCATGAGGGTTCCCTTTCCTCCACATCCTTGCCAATGCTTTCTATTTTTTGTCTTTTTGATTTTAACCCTTCTGAGAGGTGTGAAGTGATATCTCATTGTGGTTTTGATTTGCATTTCCCTGATGACAACTGATGCTGAGCACCTTTTCACGTGCCTGTTGGCCATCTGTATGTCCTCTTTGGAAAAATGTCTATTTAGATCCTCTGCCCGTATTTTAACTGGGTTCTTTTTTTTACATTATGTAAGATTTTTATATGTTTTAGATATTAGCTTTTATCAGATGTATGATTTGCAAATGTAAGTTACCTTCTCATTTTCGTGGTTATTTCTTTTGCTGGCTGAAGCTTTTTAGTTTGATGTAGTCCCAGTTGTTTATTTTTGCTTTTGTTACTATTGCTTCTAGAGTAAGATCTAAAAGGATATTGCTAAGAACAATGTCAAGGAGCTTATTACCTATGTTTTATTCTAGGAGTTCTATGGTTTCTGGTCTTACATTCAAGTCTTTAATCCATTTTGAGTTAATTTTTGTATTTGATGGAGGATAGTGCTTTAGTTTCATTCTTTTGTATGTGGTTGCTCAGTCTTCCCAACACTATTTATTAAAGACACTCTCCTTCCTTGCCTCCTTTGTCATAAATTGACCATATATGCATGGGGGCTTATTTCTGGGCCCCCTATTTTGTTCCACTAATCTATTTGTCTGTTTTTATGCCAATGCCAAAGTGTTTTGATTACTGTAGCTTTATAGTATTGTCTGAAATCAGGGAGTGTGTTGCCTCCAGCTTTGTTCTTTTTTTCTCAAGATAGCTTTGGCTATTTAGGACCTTCTGTGGTTCCATACAAATTTTAATTTTTTTTGTTCTATTTCTGAGAAAAATGCCATTGGAATTTTGATAAGAATTGCACTGAAATATGTAGATTGCTCTGGGAGGGATAGACATTTTAACAATATTAATTCTTCTTGTTTTCAGTAGTCCTTCATCTCTGTGATTAAATTTGTATCTAGGCATTTTATTCTTTTTTTTTTTTTTGGCATTTTATTCTTTTTGATGCAATTGCAAAGGGGACTATTTTCTTAACTTCTTTTTGATAGTTCATTGTTAGTGTATAAAAATGCAACAGATTTTTGTATACCGATTTTGAACCTTGCAACTTTCCTGAATTCATTTGTTCTCACAGTTTTTTGGTGGACTCTTTATGGTTTTCTACATATAAAATCATGTCATCTGTAAATAGTGATCATTTCATGTCTTCCCTTCCAATTAAATGCCTTTCATTTCTTTTTCTTGTCTAATCGTTCTGGCTAGGACTTCTAATACTATGCTGAAGTTCAGTAGTAAGTGTTTGCATTCATGTCTTGATTCTAATTTTAAGGGTAAAGCTCTCAGCTTTTTGCCATTGAGTATGATTCCGACATCTCAAACTTTTAAAGACAGTGTAATTGGAACACAAAAGATGTCATTATATACTCCATTCTCTCCATGGATAATTACTGGGGACTGAATACCACGATGTAGATAAAAGGTATCATCACTGGCTTACTAGGGTCCACAATGAGAAAGGAAACTAATCAAAAAAGCAATTACAGTACAATGTGATTTTCATGTTGTCCACACTGATACTGGCAGAGGAAAGCCGAACCCAGAGAAGAAAAACACAGAAGCCTTCCTCAAACATCAAGTTTTTAGTTAGCAATAAAGAGTTGATTAAAGATGGGAGAAGGGTGCAGGATGAGGAGAACAATATACTTCTGAAAGAAGGAATAGAATGAAGAAGAGCAAGAGAAAAAATGGCATATTTAAACAATTTTTTGAAAATTCAAGCTGACTGTGTAAGAATGATGAATCACAGACCTGTCCCCCTGAAAAAAATAATACATTTTATGCCAATAAAAAAATAAAAAATAAGGGCGCCTGGGTGGCTCAGTCGTTAAACGTCTGCCTTCAGCTCAGGTCATGATCCCAGAGTCCTGGGATCGAGCCCTGCATGGGGCTCCCTGCTCTGCGGGAAGCCTGCTTCTCCCTCTCCCACTCCCACTGCTGCTTGTGTTCCCTCTCTCGCTGTGTCTCTCTCTCTGTCAAATAAAATCTTAAAAAAAAATAAATAAATAAAAATAAAAAAATAAATAAAAATTCAAGCTGAGGGACGCCTGGGTGGCTCAGTCAGTTAAGCTCCTGCCTTCAGCTCAGGTCATGATCCCAGAGTCCTGGGATGGAGTCCCGCATCGGCTTCTTGCTCAGCGGGAAGCCTGTTTCTCCCTCTGCCTGCTGCTCACCTTGCTTGTGCTCTTTCTTTCTCTCTCTCTCTGACAAATAAATAAATAAAATCTTAAAAAAAAAAAATACAAGCTGGTAGAACCTATTTTGGAAGGGGGGAGGGGTGAGAAATGAAGGTAGAAAAGTAAGCAATGGTTAAATAATATAAAAACTTCTAAAGCCATGTCAAATAGCTGGAGTTGATCCAAGGAAAACAAGGAACAAAGATTTATAGGTAGTTACGATAATCTGATTAGATTTAGGGAAAGATTTAGGAAGATCACTCCTACTACTTTGTCTGGGATGGACTGTAGCTAGACAAGTCTGTGGAAATAAAAATAAAAACTAATACCAAGTTTGATAACACTCAAAATACTGTGGAATAAGAAAAAGTCATCACCATGAGAAAAAGCCTGGCTTCTCCTGGAGGAATAGAGACTATTCAGAGCAGAGGCTCCCCCTAATTTACCTACAAGCAGACCCTATATACACTAACACACCCAGTCAAAAATGGGTTCCACATCAGATGACCCACACAGCTTACCTGATATATTCATGAGAAATAATTAATAGTTACTGTTTTTTACCCACTGAATCTAGGAGTGGTTTGTTATAGAGCAATACTCAAGTGGTAAAAAATACCTGACTCGATCTTGGCTTATGAAAAACAATTAAGGAATCAAGTGAAATAAATTTTTTTCCTAATTTTTTATAATTGAAGGTGTTAAAAATAATCTTCCTCTGAGAGTCAAAATCATGTGCTAATATTTACCCAATGTCATCAATCCCTATACTGAATAACTGAGTTCTAAATTTTATCTTGTTTGGGAGATAAGTTGTCCATCAAGACATAATTATTACAACTTTTAAAATGAGTTGGCATTTTATTTTATGTGTATTAATAGAATGAGACCTCCTCCACCACCACCCTCGTTAGTGTTTTTCCCCATGAATTCCTAGTTAACCATAATTAATTTTAACATCACTGATGTCAATTTTAGGGGATATATACTATTATAGGTGAACTATGTCCAAAAAGATGTGTTGAAATCCCAATCCCTAGATCTGTGAATGTGAACTTATTTGGGAAAAGGTCCTTGAAGACATCAGCAAGTTGAGATGAGGTTGCATTGTTTTAGAGTGGGCCCTCAATCCAATGCCTGGTGCCTATTACAAATACAAGTTTGGGGAGAAGTCTATGTGAAGACAGAGAGGGATCTGAGTGAAGCCTTTACATGCCAAGGAACACCAAATACTGTTGCCAATTACCAGAAACTAGAAGAATCAAGGATGGATTCCTCCCTCAGAGCCTTCAGAGAGTAAGACCTGCCTTCACACCTTCACTTTCATTTCAGACTTCTAAGCTACAGAACTCTGACAAAAACAAACTGCTGTTGTTTTAAGTCACCCAGTTCATGGTACATATCTACAGCAGCCTTAGAAAATAAAAACAGGTATTTCACTTTTTTAGAAGGAAAAAATTTGCATATATCATAGATCATGAGTTATACTGCTTGTGTTTTAACCCTAAAAGGCTTCAATTTTAAGACCTGAATATTTGTAGGACCTAGTAACTTATTTGTGTTGATTTGCCTGATAAAATGTTCTTTCCTATAAAGCCATTTGGTAAAAGTGCAACAACTTTTACTTTATTCCCAATACTCTTTCCATGATGCCAAATTCAAAAGTTTTTCAATTATCAAGTTAATCTGAGCCACAGAAAAGCTACCACAAATATCTTCTCCAGAGAGACTTGGGAAAGGCCTCAATTTCCTATTGTCAAGTCTTAATTTACATGATTTCACCATCTTCATTAACTTCAACCTTCAGAAAAACACTAAAAATGATCTCATGGCATCACTCTGTAAGGAATAGATCTTAATGTTTCCATAAAAACTAAGGAGGCTAACCAAAGGTGAAGTGAAATAAAGACAATCTTCCCTTGTGGGAAGCTTACCTTTTAGGGCAGTTCTTCCGACCACATACTGTGGAGGTATTGTATATCAAAGATCCCTAGAATAAAAATAAAAAATATACAAATAAATACACTTTGCAAGTATAAATAAGCTTATGTGTAGCTGATACTTAACTATTGCCATTCTAAAATTAAATTAGGAGGAAATGAAAATTAATATGGTCAATATGAATCTTCAGCTTGATAGAACTGCCCAGATGAGGAGCCAGGATGCCAGCTTCCTTTCTCTGTTTTGTCTCCCACCAGCTGTGTGACTATTGACAAGTCAATTCACCACTCTAGCCTTTCTTTGTTAGTATAATGGCTCTAGGAGCCTGTGATATTTTGTGGTATTCAGAGTCAATAAAAAAGACAATTTCTAAAGAACGTATATTACAAAAGCTTATAAAATAATGAAAAGGTGAACAACGAACTAGAAAATATCTGGTGGGTTTTGCTAGACATATGAATGTGTAAAATGAGAGCAACAATAACAAAAACAAAACACTCTCTCCATAAATATGGTATTATATCTTCTCTTAAAGCCACCAAGTTAAACTTTAATTGCAAAATAATTCTGTGCCTGAGAGTAATTTCCCCTGAAGCAATACTGTTTCCCTCTGAGGAAAAAATATATATAATATTACCGAGAATAAATGTATATATTCATACCTTCAAGTTTATGTATATGTATGTATCTTCTAACCAAGTTTCTATTGTAGAAAACTTTACTTTTGAGCAAAATAACTGTCTTATAATTTTTTTTATAATTAAAATATCGTTTTATGTAGATCAATATAGATTGGCCACTCAGAAATATCATTACACAAGTCCAGTCTAATTTACATTTAAATATAGTATAATTGATTAGGATAAAAATATTTTACTTTCCTGATTAGCCATAAATACATTATCACTTATTAAGATTATGGTAGCCCCTGCTGCGTATCATAATAATTCATCACTATATTAAGTACCTAACTACCTTTACTTTCAAGTTAATATCAATAATGTCCAGAAGGTAAAGACCAAATATGTCTTCTTTATATTGTTAATATACCCAGAAATGTAACTTATCTTTTTTTAATGTCCTTTCTTAGATATTCCCCCAAAATAAATAAAGTGCCACAAATGATTATGACAAATGAAAGGAAATATTTCTTATGAAATAGACAAAAATCCTATATTCAAGTTAATAATGAATCATAAATAAATCACCATTTGTTTTATGTTACTATGGTCAGTCACCAGCTCTATGTATGTGAGTTGGCTACAAAAGTTCAGTGCGTACCTCAAAGTCTAACTTTTTGTTACATTGGGGATAGCCACTGATAAGAAGAAAAGTTCTATTTATAGCTATTGTCATGACTTGCAACTCCAGCTTACAAATCCGTAACAACAGCTATAAACTGATAATAAACCATAAAAAACAAAACCACAACTTTGATCAAGGGTTCATTCTTTCTTTTCAAGTATTACTAAAACTTGACACACACACACATATGTACATACATACATAAATATATTCTTCACAGAATGCAAGTAAATATTATATTTGTGCAATTAAGGATATAGATTTGAAATGAAAACTTAGGTTCCAATTTTATTCATTAGAAAATAATCATGTTCCTCTTCTAAAAGCACAAGTTCTGGGACAGCTGCCTGAGATGGGGTAATGGTCCAATTATTTACTAGCCATGTGATCTTGAGCAATTTATTAACTAACATAAGCCTTAATTTCACCTGTGGAGGGGGGACATAGCATTATTTGGCCTCAAAGAACAACTGAAAATTAAATAACATAATGCAATTTAGGTATTTAGTCTTCCACCTGGCATATGGAACACCAGTAGTAATAGTATAGTAATAGTGGTAAAAGATTCTCATATATCATAAATGGTTTCATGAAGAAGGATTATACATACAAAAAGCAAAGTCAGCACCTAAAAGCAATACATACTACCAAATGTTTTCCCACTGTCTGAAATATTTAGCATTAGGGGTACCTGGGTAATTCAGTCCATTAAGCATTTGCCTTAGGCTCAGGTCACAATCCCAGGGTCCTGGGATAGAGCTCCCTGCTCAGCGGGGAGTCAGTTTCTCCCTCTCCCTCTGCCCCTCCCCTTTCCTCCTGCTCTCTTGTGCACTCTCTCTCTCTCAAATAAATAAATAATCTTTTAAGAAAAATTTTAAAAATAAGGTATTTACTATTAAATTCATCCCTTTGATTTTTGGAATTGCTCCCAGAGGGAAAACTGGCCAAAAGAAATTACCTGTTAGATGGGCTAACATCATGAATACATTTATCAGATTTGTTAGCTGTCATGGAGCAAAGAACAGAGCCCAAAAGAATGGAAGGTAGGTTGGAAGGGTTGGAAAAAAGGAGGAATATCTAGGACTTATCCCAGGAAGGTCTCTGAATCAATATTTGCACCTTAAAAAGTTTGCCCCATCCATAGCTCCTGGAAAGGATTGTCCTATGTACTGTATAATTGGCTACAGTGATTGAACAAGGAGGAATGCTTGACCCACATTAAGCCTAATAGGATTCTCTCTCAGAGATTCTAAACTGCACCACTGAGAGTTCAAGGCAAGTAAAGGTAGAATTATTGTAAAAGAAACTAGTCTGTTGAAAGAATCAGAGAATGAAACAGACATTCCAGAAAAACTAGGGTTGGGATAACATACACCCTTAATCCTGATCCCCATAAGAAATAAGGTATTAAAAATAAAATGAAAAGGGTGACAAGTAGTCACATATCCTGCCTTTTCAAGTCCCTTTGAGGTCAGGTTTTACCTAGTTTTCTGTTCTTAGATTGCAATCACTTTGCCTGACATATGGTTTCAACAGCCCTTCTCTTTATGTGAACTAGTGTACATTTCTATAACTTACAACTAAATGGTTGTTGGTTAAGAAATGAGTCCACTGAAGGCAAGCTTTCTGTGGGTAATATGAAGTCCCAGCTATGTGCCTAAAGAAACTGAGGGAGACATAGAGATGAGCAATATAAAGAAACAAAAATCACCTCACAACACTATTTGCAAGAAAATCTACATATACAAATTCTCTTGGCTCATAAATATGATTCATACTCAGGTGCTTCTTTACCTTTACAGACCAACAGATTTTATATTTACATTTATTCATTTATTTCAAAAATAGTTACTGGGAAAATAAACAAAAATATCCCTAACTTCATGGTATTTGCTGACAAATCAAGCTACTACTCTACTCAGCCACCACCAAACAAACAAACATCATCAAAATAAATGTAAAAATGTAATAGACTCTTCTCTATGTTTCAGTCTCTCTTTTTGTTGTTTTTTGCTTTTTTAGATTCCACATATAAATGAAATCATATGGTATTTGTCTTTCTTTTGTCTGACATATTTCACTTAATATAACACATTTTAGGTCTATCCATGTTGTCACAAATAGCTAGATTTCATTCTTTATGGCCGAGTAATATTCCATTGTGTATATATACACATCTTATCCGATCATCTGTTGCTGATGGGCACTTAGATTGCTTCAGTATCTTGGCTTTTATAAATAACACTGCAATAAACATAGGGGCACATAAGTCTTTTCAAATCAGTGTTTTCATTTTCCTCAGGGAAATATTCAGAAGTGGAAATACTGGATCATATGGTACTTCTCTTTTTATTTATTTATTTTTTTGAGGAAACTCCACACTGTTTTCCACAGTGGCTGCACCAATTGACATTCCCACCAACAGGGCACAAAGGTCTCCTGTTCTCCACACACTCACCAAAATTTGTTATTTTTTTTTAACATTGGTTATTTCTTGTCTGTTTTTGATAATAGCCATTCTGACTGGTGTAAGGTAACACTGGGGTTTTGCTGTTTGCCAAAGGGGAGCGGAGTAGGGGATTAGGTGAAATAAGTTAAGGGGACTAAGAGGTATAAACTTCCAGTTATAAAATAAATAAATCATGGGGATGAAAAATATACCTTAGGGAATATAGTCAATAATAATGAAATAACTTTTTGTGATGACAGGTAGTAAATACATTTATGGTGAGCATTTTGTAATGTATACAACTGTGAAATCATTATGTTATACACCTGAAACTAATATATTATACATAAACTATTTCAGTTTTTTAAAAAAATCATAGAGTATTATTTTTGAAATAATCCTCTTTACAAAATCATAGCATTTCAGGATCGCAATGAATCTTGTTGTCCTGTTACATTCAACATGTTTCTAGCAGGACACTAATCACAATATGTTTACCACCCCCCCAACACACACATATCTTTTATTGTAGGAAAATATATATCTGTTTTGTCTTATTCTTCAATTTGAAGTTGCAGAGATTAGTACAACCTAGTCCAAAATAAGAATTCCCTAAATACATGCTGAGTGAATAAATGGATCCAAATTAAAAACTAAGTAAGGGACATGCAACTTAAAAATCAATTCCAATTTTGGGACACCTGGGTGGCTCAGTCAGTTAAGCATCTGCCTTCGGTTCAGGTCATGATCCCAGGGTCCTAGGATCCAGTCCCACATCAGGCTCCTTGCTCAGTGGGAAGCCTGCTTCTCCCTCTGCCTCTGTCTGCTGCTCCCCCTGCTTGTGCTCTCTTTCTCTCTCTCTCTGATAAATAAATAAAATCTTTAAAAAAAACATTAATTCCAGGGGCGCCTGGGTGGCTCAGTCATTAAGCGTCTGCCTTTGGCTCAGGTCATGATCCCAGGGTCCTGGGATCGAGCCCCGCATTGGGCTCCCTGCTCAGAGGGAAGCCTGCTTCTCCCTCTCCCACCCTCTCCCACCCTCCCCCACTTGTGTTCCCTCTCTCGCTGTGTCTCTATCAAATAAATAAAATCTTTAAAAAATTTTTTTTAAAAATTAATTCCATTTCTACCATATATTTTCTTGACTGCTCTTAAAAGGAAACTTCTAATGATGCCTAGAGAGGTACTGAAACGTTCTTGATTTTATAATTAGGGATTACTTATTCTCCACTGGAAAAAATACTGAACAGCCATATTCTTATCAGGGGGAAAAGTGATTTAGTTAAAACTTTCCATCTCAAATGTGCCAGCACATTCAAGAGATGAATAAGGTAGATAGATACACAATGGCGTTCCTTGAAAAGGGGTAAAGATACATGCATTATTCTTGGCTACTTTTGCACTGCTTTATTTATACAGGGAAAGAAACTATGCATCCATTAGAGGCAATGGAGTAATAGCCTCCTCTGCACAAGAACATGAGGAAAGGCTTCTTTAAGTTCTGCTTCCTTATGCAAAAAATGAGCCTAATAATTATATATCTACCTTACATTGTCTTTGTGAGGGCAGAATGAGATAGTCCATACAGTGCCCAGTGTATAATATGCACAAAATATTTAATTATTTTTCAAAATTACTGAAAATTAAATTTTCCAATGTTAAATCCATACTGTTTACCTGCTATTGTAACCTTTAAATTATGGTTAAAGTTTAGTTGTGGCTTTTATTATAAACTCCAAGAAGTCACCTGTGGGACTAGACAGAAGATTAATGCATGAATAAATGGACGAATCTCCCTCTGTTCAGAATGATTGGGTCCAGGAGTTTTGAACATATCAGCTGGTGTCAACAGAAATGCATTGGCTTTATTACAATACAAAGAAACCAGAAATCCACTAATGACTGCAGAGCTTCTTGGCTAAATGCAACTAGAAAGAGGCAGCTGTTGACAAGGCCTGGGTCAAAAAGGATGATTTTTACTCTGGAGAACAAAAAGTCCTGATCTAGACCCTTCCCAAATACCTCAGAAGTAAAAAAAAGTATGTCGAATATTTATTCAGAACAAAACAATCCTTCCCAAGTGACAGCTAAGAGTATGAAAACAGTCCTAATTAAAATGTTCAAAAAACCAGATGAGGCATTCCTAATTCTTTCAGTTCTCACAGACGTTGGAAGCAAGATTAGGAGAGAGAAGATAGTGGTCTCATCACTTCAGCCAACTTTTCCCCTTTCATTAGGGTCAGACATGCATCTACCTAATAATACACATATGCAAGATCACCATCAGCTACAAGTGTTCTATAATTGTAAACATCCTTCAGATCACACCTTTAAATAATCAGTAGATAACAAATGGACTCTAAAATCAGATCTGAAGCTAGGCTTTGCCATCTACCTTCTACATGAACTCAAGCAAGTTATTTAACTCCTTACAGTCTCAGTTTCCTGACCTAAAAAAACAGGAACAGTATTAACTACCTTGGCAAGGTTCTAGTAAAGATAAAATGAGAGAATGCATGACAACTATCTGGTCTCTAAAAGGTATTCAGTAAATGAAACCAAAATTATTGGATTCTTTGTACATGAAAGGAAGGCATGAGGTAAGAGGGAAAAAATTCATTAACTGTCCATATTCTAGAAGACCATTATATTTAAGGGGATTTCCTTACATCCATCTTACTTTACTTAAATTATTGATGGCATTTTCCATCACTGAATTAGAGAGTACTTCTTTTTCAGGAGTGTTTACTTCTTTCACAGGTAGTTAAAACCCAACCTGAATTTTCTGTGGGAGGTAAAGGTCACACAGTTATTAAATTATCCATGTTTATTTCCTAACTTTCCTTTAGCTTTGCTTGATGTTAATTTAGTATTAACATCCAGGTTATTAAACTAATACTAAGCTAGAGATTACATTTAAATACATTTTTCAGTGAGAAGTGGGATGCATTTCTTATTGTGCTGTCTAGCTACAAGCAAACAAATGGTCATTTGATTCTTTTATCATTATCCCAACGAATAATATCAACCACAGAGATCACTAATGGGTTCCCCCCACGCACTCAAAGTAAACAACAATACAACATGATACATAACAGCTTTAGAGTTATTAAGAGATAATCATATCCTTGGGACTTTCACTGGGCATAATAAGTGGCACTGCTAGAATATGATTATCTCTCGATAACAAGGGTCCCTGCAGTTTTCACAAAGTGAGAAAAAAAAAGTCATTACTGTAGGGAAAATGTGTATTTATTTTACTGAAACATAAAGCTGACAATTTAAGCTAATGAATAGTGGCTCTCCCTGAAATGACAGTATTACACAGTGTAGGAGGTTTCATATCAAGTTTACACGGGAGCCATCACCTTGAGGAGTCTGGCTTGAAGAGCCATATTCTGAAAGACTAATTTCTGGGGTCTTGACTACAAAGTAAACAGGACTGGAAGATGCTTAAGAGCCTAGAGATCTCTGCATCTATTTAAGACAGAGAGAGGACTGAGAATAGCAATGGGAATGGCTTATGGGGCTTATCAGTTGTAAGGTTAGAAACGTGATATTCAGAGCTTCACAAGCTGTCCTGATGTAACATAATTAGGGCAGCTCACTTGAGGGGCTATAGACAGATGGTCCAGTCAACATGAGGTCCCAAGACAAACAACCAGTGACATCAAAATAGTAAATGGTGGTATATGGATTTAGAAATAAAAGAGCAGAAGAAAGAAAGGTGCATGCATCTTTAGCATGACTCTCGAGGATATGAAAAAAGTTTATACACAAGAAGAGAGCTTTACTTAAGAGTTTAATCAACAAGGGGCACCTGGGTGGCTCAGTCCGTTAAGCATCTGACTCTTGATTTCAACTCAGGTCATGATCTCAGGATTGTGAGATTGAGCCCCATATTGGGCTCCATGCTGAGCATGAAGCCTGCTTAAGATTCTCTCTCTCCCTCTCCCTCTGCTCCTAGCCCCACCTCTCCCTATCTAAAAAAAAAAAAAAAGTTTAGCAAGAAAACTCTACTCATCTAAAATTACTCAGAATGGTGGTATTTTCTGATCTAACTCACAAGAAATAGACAAAAGCTACTCCTCAGTCTCCATTTATTAATCAATAAAATGGGTAAATTAAAACCTTACTCAGAATTACTGGAAAAACTAAATATTGAGTTTAAAAGCACCTTGTAATTATAAAATACTCTATATTTGTCTATATTTGTCTCTATATTACCAATATTTGGAGAGATTACTTTCATAAACCTTAAAATGAGATAAGAATGCCTCATTTCTCAAAGGTTCTGCCAGTGATACAACTTAATTTTATTTGTAAGAGACAATGCTAGGAGACAATACATTAATAGTTACTTTGTTGTAATAGGCTTGGAAATGCAAACTTGGCATTGTGTCCCATAAGACATTAGCCTAAAAAAAATATGGTCTTAAAATAGGTGCAAAGGTATGAATTTTAGGAGTTTACAAAAACAACCAACCAGAAATTCCATTCTCAAAATCCGTAACTGTCAACCAGAGGCCATTTTTTTTAGCAAAGTCTGGAAACATTTTTGGTTGTACAAATTGGGGGATGGGGGTAAGGGTGGTTTGTTACTGACACCTAGTGAATAGATGACAGGGATGTTTTCTAGATCTCCCATGATGCACAGGACCCTGTTCTAAATATAAGCACTGTTTGCACTTACAATTTGAATGATCTACATCAGTAGGTGTTCATTGTACAATTCAGGTCTGTGAAAAAACTACTTCATCTGCCTCTACATCCTAGGGATAAAGACAGAAAATAATTCACTTCAAATTATTGAAGCCCATACACAAATGTAGGCTTCTTAGCCCCTTAAATTTCCATTAAGGAAAATTATCAGGTTTGGCTATATTCAATTTTGTCTTTCCCATTGGGAAAACATAAGGGAAATGTCAATGTGTTGGCAATGTGCAAAACCAGAAAATGAAATTTTCCAGGGTTCAGCATTATCACAAAAACTTGGAACAGCTATAATGACAACCTGTCACTCTGCATTTCCAAGACATACATTATGCCAATGCTTGACATTCCACAGCAGCCTAATATATCACAATATGTGACATGATATAAAAATATATTGGACACTTAGAATTTGATCTTTCCTATAAGTGCATGCTCTTTATCTGAGTTTCACCAATTCAGGGAAAGGAAATACCTACATTTCTGCCCAGCAAATGGAAGACAAATGAAATGGATCATAAATGACAACAAGTAACTGTAGACCGACAGAATCCAAATATTTTCACATGGGTAATTTCATATACTCAAAGAAGAAATATAGCATAGAGTAGTGATTGAGAGTACAGAATCTGGCTTTCAAAACTCAAATCTCCATATCCTATCTCAGTAACCTTCAGCAAATTACTCACTTCCCTCGGTGCCTTACTTTCTTCATGTATTAAATGAAGGTACTAATCCTATTTGCTTCCTTGGGCTATTGTGAGAATTATATACATTAATGTTGACCAAGTGCTCAGTACACAGTAAAGCCTATTAAATGGCTGTTTTTAATAAAAAGAAACACCTCTAGTTCTATATATTTAAATAACTGTTCCCAGATACCACTGGTTCATTTTCTTGAGCTTGTTGTTCTGCACTGTCCTGTTCTCGTAAGTTGCACTGGACTTCATTCCTGGAGACTTGTGTAAGTGTTCAATTTGCTGAGCAGGAATTAAATACACAGTGCATACCTGTACGCAGTAAAAGACATAGTGGAGTGCAGGGTAAAGGCAACACGGTCTGGAGGCCTAAGGAGCTTACAGACTGGCTCCTCAAAGGCAGAAAATCTGTTCATGGCCATAAATGACTTGTACACACAGGTATCCTTTGTTTCTTGAAAGTTCATGTTATGCCAGTTCACTATCAGAAAAGACCTACATTTAGCAGAGTACCTGAATTTGAAGAGGATTTTCACTTTTATTAAAAAAAAAAAAAAAGCGAAAAGCACAAGTAGTATTCAGTGTTTATTTTGCAATAAGTAGTTAGAGAGGCAGTGCACACACTGAGCATACTGCCAAGCTCCTTCCCAGTAACTACACTCAGCATTAAGCCATGGCAGTTTTGACACACAACAGTGTCTAAGAGAGTTTGTGATTTACCTTGATTTATTTTGGGCATCTTTTTTTTTTTAAAAAAAAGATTTTATTTATTTATTTGTCAGAGAGAGAGAGAGACCACAAGAAGGGGGAGCAACAGGCAGAGGGAGAAGCAGACTCCCCACTGAGCAGGGAGCCCGATGCGGGACTCGATCCCAGGACCCTAGGATCATGACCTGAGCCGAAGGTAGACACTCAACCAACTGAGCCTCCCAGGAATGCCTATTTTGGGCATCTTAAAAAATATGTGTCCTAAGCTATCAGAAAAGTCTGAGAGAGGTTATTTTTGGGATCTGAGAATGTTCAAAAATTTTCTATATAAACTAATGGTAATTGTTTTTTTGTTTTATGCCATTAGGGCTATGAAAGGTTTCACAGAAACACTCTACTTTCAGAAAGCAGGGGAAACCTATAATGGAAACTGTGGTAAGGTCTCTGAAGTGCAATTTCAATCTGAAAAATAGGGATCAGAGGGGCCACGGTTTTCAGAATGTGGTCATAGGACTTCTGGTGGTACACATTATTATCTTTATTTTCCGAACATTTTAAATCTATGTGTACTTATGTTTGAATATTTTTGTGTTTATTTTCCACTTATAGCACATTTTTTTCTATTTATATTATTGATATAAATGTTCTTCATATGCACAATTAGTTAAATTCATTAGATTTATAGAAAATGTTAAATAGAAAATATGCACCGATGTTAAGAAATACGATCATAGTACATAAATGTCCAGAATTGGGGGAAAATCGATATATAAAAAGGGAAATTCTGTATGAGTAATTAGGTCTGAGAGCCCAGAATTGGGGGGGGCGTTACAAACATCGCCCTTACTTTTCACTAGAAACATCTGTTTATTCTGGTTCTCTGGAGGTAGATTACTAGTTCCCACCACTGTAGTTGGGAACATGCATCCTTTCCCAGATCCATTGCTACTCACGGTCCAGAAAGTGATCTACATCATGGCTTTCTTTAAAGAGAGAAGTCCTCATTACACAGTGACATATTTTTGAAGGGAAACACAAACACAATGTAAAAGACAAAGCATGACTTGATTTTCTTCCCCAAAGAGGAAGAGACTGGCTGATATAAAAGCCAAGTGCCTCCCGAACAAATGTCCGCTGAACCTGAGAACAAATCTTAAAGGTCAGTATGTTCACAATATCATTGAATATTTTTCTATTACCATGAAGAATGAAATAGCAACTAAACAGCATAAAGGAGATGAAAGAAATAATATTTTACAACTTACTGAATTGAGCTACACACACAATAATTTCCAGGATTGATTTCCTGTCTACTTGTGAAGCAAATAGCCATCAATTTGGAAATCCATGCACAAGTAGGTGAAAAATGTAAATACTTCCTACTCAGCGGGAAATTTCCTTAGCTTTCCTGAAAGAAATTTAGTGCTACACACACACACATGTTCACACACACACTTATACTGAGGATTGTCTAATTCATATCTACTTGAAATTTCCCTAGTTCACTACAAATCAGTTATGACTTAACTGAACTCCAGGGTAGGCACTGAGACATTTGAAACACTTTGAAAAATCCTATTGGTGTCCTACATCTTCATAGGTAGAAAACTCTTCTATGTATAGTCCACATCCAAAAAAGCCTGGTGAACTGGTAAGAAACAGGCTATAGAGTTAGAGAAACATTAGTTCAAACCTAACTCCCTCACTTATTCCTTTATGACCAGAGGCAAAGTATTCTCTCTTAGCTTCAAATTCTGCATTTGTAAAATGGAGGCCAGGATACCTTTATTGCCCAGGACCAAGCACTTAGTACTAATTCAGAAATGGTGGCAGCCACTTCTATTCTTGCTTCAACTGAAACCCCACTGCCTCATTCTCTCCTCATAACGGAACAAGTTACATGATGAATGAGTTGTCAGACTAAGGTCATAGAAATCACTGCTCAATTTCGCCTCATAGTGGGTATATGCAAAAGTATATTTCCTTAATGATTTGCTTAATTCCCTAAAATAAATATTTATTTTCACTCTGAACCATTATAATTTTCAAAAAAATTTAGCTCAAATACTATAGGAAAAGTTCCACATTTCTTGATAGTACACTTCTGTTAGGAAAAAAATAACACTTCTAACTATGCATTTTTAGTTCTAAAGTATACATATGTATTGTTATGTTATTAAATTATACACATAATTAAATGTAAGCAATTATTTAAAATGATATACAATATTTAAGCTCTCATCTGTCCCCCAACCTGAAATGGATATACCTGGTTATGTCCCAGCATGCATCTCACCACTAGTAAGACCCTTTTTGTAAAGAAACACCTAAATATAGAAAAAATTGAAGACTTCCAATTTTAGCCTTTTCAGAGTAATGGGCATTACACTTATTTTAACCTTGTTAACTACTATAAAACTGAAAAAAATGAAGACACTGATTTCAGGCATTGGGCAACAGGCAACATAAAGCTGTGATCATTTAGAGAAAGGAAACACATGAGGTGAGCTCCTAGTTTACCTCAACTTTATTTCTGTGGGCACTTTCCAAACCACAGGAAATGGAAGTGAAGCCCAAACTGAGAGCAGTGGTCTCACTAGGTAAAACAAAGATTAGAGTTTGGGGCTATTTGCAGTTTGGAATTTACAAGGTGAGATAAAGAAAAGGAGGGTGCTGCCCAAAGGAGGAGCTAAAGACTTCTGTACAGAGGTCCACTTGAGTCGTTGGCTGCACACTGAATTGCAGGGCACAGGGAGACCTTCCACAAGGCCTGGCAGAGAACAGCCACTGATGGAACTGAGACGAACAGATTCCATGTCTATCCCAAGGCTGGAGATGTTGGAGTTCCAAAACCCAGAGCAGAAAATACTTCGTGAACATTCCAAGTATTCAACTGAGACCATAAAAAGGTATACTCTTAAATTTTTGAGAATCAAAAAGTGCTTTTATTTACATGGGGTCCGTCTACTGATATTTACCATTTTATTAATTTTTTTAAACATTTTATTATGTTATGTTAGTCACCATACAATACACCATTAGTTTTTGATGTGGTGATCCACGATCCATTGTTTTCGTGTAACACCCAGTGCTCCATGCAGTATGTGCCCTCCTTAATACACATCACCGGGCTAACCAATCCCCCCTGCCCCCTCCCCTCTAAAACCCTGTTTGTTTCTCAGAGTCCATAGTCTATCATGGTTCATCTCTCCCTCTGAATTCCACCCCCTTCATTTTTCCCTTCCATTTCCTAATGTCCATAATGCTATTCCTTATGTTCCACACATAAGTGAAACCATATAATTGACTTTCTCTGCTTGACTTATTTCACTTAGCATAATCTCCTCCAGTCCCATCCGTTTATGTAAAAGTTGGGTATTTATCCTTTCTGATGGCTGAGTAATATTCCATTGTATATATGGACCACATCTTCTTTATCCATTCGTCTGTTGAAGGGCATCTCGGCTCTTTCCACAGTTTGGCTATTGCGGACATTGCTGCTATGAACATTGGGGTGCATATGGCCCTTCTTTTCACTACATCTGTGTCTTTGGCGTAAATACCCAGGAGTGCAATTGCTGGGTCATAGGGTAGCTCTATTTTTAAATTTTTGAGGAACCTCCATGCTGTTTTCCAAAGTGGCTGTACCAACTTGCATTCCCACCAACAGTGTAAGAGGGTTCCCCTTTCTCCACAACCTCTCCAACATTTGTTGTTTTTTGACTTGTCCATTTTTGCCATTCTAACTGGTGTAAGGTGGTATCTCAATATGGTTTTGATTTGGATTTCCCTGATGGCTAATGATGATGAACATTTCTTCATGTGTCTGTTAGCCATTTGTATGTCTTCTTCAGAGAAGTGTCTTTTCATATCTTCTGCCCATTTTTTGACTTATTTGTTTTTTGGGTGTTGAGTTTGAGAAGTTCTTTATAGATCTTAGATACCAGCCCTTTAACTGTAGTGTCATTTGCAAATATCTTCTCCCATTCTGTGGGTTGCCTCTTTGTTTTGTTGACTGCTTCCTTTGCTGTGCAGAAGCTTTTTATCTTGATGAAGTCCCAAAAGTTCATTTTCGCTTTTGTTTCCCTACGTTTTGGAGATGTATCTTGAAAGAAGTTGCTGTGGCCGATGTCAAAGAGGTTACTGCCTATGTTCTCCTCTAGGATTTTGATGGATTCCTGTCTCACATTGAGGTCTTTTATCCATTTTGAGTTTATCTTTGTGTATGGTGTTAGAGAATGGTCGAGTTTCATTCTTCTGCATGTGGCTATCCAATTTTCCCAGCACCATTTATTGAAGAGACTGTCTTTTTTCCATTTCATGTTTTTTCCTGCTTTGTCGAAGATTACTTGACCATAGAGTTGAGGGTCCATCTCTGGGTTCTCTATTCTGTTCCATTGATCTATAGGGCTGTTTTTGTGCCAGTACCATGCTGTCTTGGTGATCACAGCTTTGTAATATAGCTTGAAATCAGGCAACGTGATGCCCCCAGCTTTGTTTTTCTTTTTCAACATTCCTTGGCGATTCGGGGTCTTTTCTGATTCCATACAAATTTTAGGATTATTTGTTCCAGCACTTTGAAAACTGTCACTGGAATTTTGATTGGGATGGCATTGAAGGTATAGACTGCTCTGGGTAGCATAGACATTCTAACAATGTTTATTCTTCCGATCCATGAGCATGGAATATTTTTCCATCTTTTTGTGTCTTCTTCAATTTCTTTCATGAGTGTTCTCTAGTTCCTAGAGTATAGATCTTTTACCTCTTTCGTTAGATTTATTCCGAGGTATCTTATGGTTTTTGCTGCTATTGTAAACGGAATCGTTTCTCTAATTTCTATTTCTACAATTGTGTTGTTAGTGTATAAGAAAGCAACTGATTTCTGTGCATTGATTTTGTATCCTGACACATTACTGAATTGCTGTATGAGTTCTAATAATTTGGGGGTAGAGTCTTTTCGGTTTTCCACATAAAGTATCATGTCATCTGCAAAAAGAGAGAGTTTGACTTCTTCTTTGCCAATTTGAATACCTTTTATTTTTTTTTGTTGTCTGATTGCTTTTGCCAGGACTTCTAGTACTATGTTGAACAACAGTGGCGAGAGTGGGCATCCTTGACGTGTTCCTGATCTTAAAGGAAAGGCTCTCAGCTTTTCCCCATTGAGGATGATATTCACTGTGGGTTTTTCATAGACGGATTTTATGAACTTGAGGAATGTTCCCTCTATCCCTATACTCTGAAGAGTTTTAATCAGGAAAGGATGTTGTGTTTTGTCAAATGCTTTTTCTGCATCAATTGAGAGGACTATATGGTTCTTCTCCCTCCTCTTATTAATGTGTTCTATCACATTGATTGATTTGCAAATGTTGAACCACCCTTGAATCTGGGGATAAATCCCACTTGGTCGTGGTGGATGATCCTTTTAATGTATTGTTGGATCCTATTAGCTAGGATTTTGTTGAGGATTTTGGAATCCATATTCATCAGGGATATAGGTCTGAAATTCTCCTTTTTGATGGGATCTTTGCCTGGTTTGGGGATTAAGGTAATGCTGGCCTCACAGAATGAGTTTTCCTTCTGTTTCTATTTTTTGAAACAGCTTCAGTAGAATAGGTATTATTTCTTCTTTGAATGTTAGGTAGAATTCCCAGTCCTGCCTCGAGGTCGGGGCACATCTCTGCCCTTTGTGCTTCTAAAATCGCCAGCCTCTCCCAGTTCGCAGGCACGATCCCGGTGCTCCAGGTCTCCGTCCCAGGTGCTGCCCTAAAGTTCTTTCCCCGCAGCTACCAGTCTGCGAGTCTGTGCCCCATCCCCAGTGTGCGAGGCTGTCGCTCACCAGTGGTGTAGGATCCCCATGGCCAGGCTCCCTCCCGCTGCCATTTATCCTCTGATATCTGCCCACGGAATCATGGCTCCCTGCTTCATACCTCGAAACCAACCGCCTGCAATATTCTGTTTGTAGAGATCTGGATCTATTTTCTTACATCTCAGGCTGATTTCGTGGGTGCTCAGAGTGGTCTGGTAGATATCCAGCTCAGTTCCAGGGACCAGTTGGAATAGGGTCCCCTACTCCTCCACCATCTTTTCTCTCTGATATTTGCCATTTTAAAATTTAAAAATGAACTTCTGAAAATACTTATTCATTTAATAATGATAATAAATCCAATACATATTTACATAAATAGCACAACTTATGAAAAAAAAAACTATTATCTGAAACAAAAAAATAAAGATCAGAGTGCATGTTTTACACATTTGCAAATCATTTAAAGGTTTGGCTCAGGGGCACCTGGGTGGCTCAGTCAGTTAAGCATCAGTCTTCAGCTCAGGTCATGATCCCAGAGTCATGGGATTGAGCCCTGCGTCGGGCTCCCTGCTCAGTGGGGAGTCTGTTTCTCCCTCTCTCTTTTCCTTCTGTACTCTCTCTCTCTCAAATAAATAAAATTAAAAAAAAAAAAAAGGTTTGGCTCAATAGAAGATAATTTGATTCCTCTATTTGTCTCTACATTTAGTCTTACGTGATACCACATGTCATGTAGCCTCTGGAAAAGTCCACTGAACACTTGTGAGAAACTGAGACAAAGACAAATCTCAGTATTCTGAAAAAAGCTTTGAAATGAATGACTACCTGAAAATCTTGGTCACCCCCACAGGGTTCACTGGACCAGAGTCTAAGAACTATACTAAAAGGATACCTTGGAAGTAGAAAGGACACCTTGGAGAGATTAAAAGACTTAGAAAATATATGTGAGTACAATTTGGGAAAAGATTTTCATAAAGAAATTTCAGCACAATTTTGTTTTCAAAGGATCTCTGATTTGCAAGGGAATCATTCCTTGTGATTCTGTTTTCAGACCTACAGAATTGGTGGGGGAAGGAAGAGTGGATAGGGATTAGTCAATCTAGGCTGGTCAATCCTCCTATAAAAGTGCCTGGATCAAGAGAACACCTAGCTGCAAGCAGACCCAAACATGTATTTCCTAAGTTTTATCTATGGACTCAGGAAAGGTGGGTCCTTTACTTTTGGGGGTATGCTCAAAATTTTCAGGAGCCACCTATCTCTGTACTAGCAAAATATCGAGAAAAGTAGAGGTCAAAGAGAAAAAGCCCAATGAGAGTACAGTTTAAACCTCTGGACACAACCCTGCCTAAGGTGAATCCCTGGATTTGTCAAATATACAGTTAAAAGTGACAAAAAAGAATCTTGATAGTATCCAGAAAAAAGCACATTCCTGCCCCAAATAAAGAAAGCCATACCTTAAGTTATCTTCTTAGGCTTCTGACTAACAACAAAGCAGTATAGTTTTCATTAAGTTCATGCCTCACAGAACACAAACAGGTTATTTATTATAAAATAGGAGTTTCTCTCTGCCTTTAAAGAAGCAATGCTGGGGAGCCTGGCTGGCTCAGTCAGTGGAACATGCGAATCTTGGTATCAGGGCAGTGAGTTTGAGCTTCATGTTGGGCAGAGGTTACTTAAAAAACATAAAATCTTTAAAAAAAAAAAGGAAGCAATGTCATGGGAAAAATACTACGGACACATTGTCTAACTATTTTCTCCATCATTCCTCTCCTCCTACCCGACATTCTGCTCTGAAAACCTAAGCTGTCTGAGCCAGATGAAAGCCATGACCCTGGAATTTCATACTATTCTCTAGACAGCACTTCTCAACTGGGAGTGGCTATGCCCCTCCCATACCAGAGGACACTTCACTGCATCTGGAGACATTATTTTACTCGCAGAATGTGTGTTACTGGTATCTAGAGCCCAGGGATGTGGCTAAACATCCTACATTGAACAGAATAGGTTCCAAACAAAGGATTATCCACTTCAAAATCTCCATAGTGCTGAGACTGAAAAGTCCATCTCAAGGAAATAATTGTGGGTTAGGAATTATTTTCCACCATTGTCCCCCCCTGCCCAACAGCATAAACACAAAGCCACCTGCAGGAAGCAGCAGAGTGCCAACACTAGCTACCTAACTTGCTTACACCAAGCCCAACACCCCTGCGCTCTGGCAGGACTGCCCTTCTCAGTCAAGCATGCTTCAGTCCCAGTGCAGCAGGCCCCTTCTCCAGAAGACCTGCACAAACCTCTACAACAGAGTTATGCAGGGCCCCAGTTCTGGCTGAGTTGGTATCAGGTCTCACTTCACAAGCAGACCAGAGCACATCTATTTAAAATTAGCCACATTCAAGCCAGGATTGAACACTGCCCACAGCAGGCAAGCAGAGCCTCCTAAAGGAAAGAAAAGCCAGGACACAACAGTAGAGTGCACGCAGAACACACGAGGGACACTCCCTGAAGCACCAGGCCACAGGCACTTTACGCTTCTTCTTCATAAGGCCATTACTTTCAGAAGCAGGAAACATAAACATAACTGGTTTTTCTAACACCGAGAAGAAAACAGAGACTTAGACAACATGCCAAGACAGAGGAATTTATCCCAAATGAAAGAACAAGACAAGGCCACAGCCAGTGATCTAAGCTAAACAGATATAAGTAGCATGCCTGATGGAGAATATAATGCAACAAACCTAAGGATACTCACTGGGCTTGAGAAAAAAAATAAAAGACATCAATGAGAATATTACCACAGAGATAAAAGAGTTAAAATAGAATGCACTGGAGATGAAGAATGCAATAAGTAACAATGAAAACAGCTTGATGCAATGAACAGCAGGCTGGAAGAAGCAGAGGAATGAATTAGTGACCTAGAAGACAAAATAATGGAAAATAATGAAGCTGAACAAAAGAGATAAAGAAGAATTATGCAACGAAAGAATAGACTTAGGGAACTCAGTGATTCCATCAAGCATAATAACATTTGTATTACAGGAATCCCAGAAGAAGAAGAGAGAGAAAAGGGGCCAGAAAATTTATTTGAAGAAATGATAACTGAAAACTTCCCTCATCTGGGGAAGGAAACAGACATCTAGATCTGGGAGGCACAAAGAACTCCCATTAAAATCAACAAAAGCAGGCCAACACCAAGACATATTGCAACTAAATTTGCAAAATATAGTGATAAAGAAAAAATCTTAAAAGCAGCAAGACAAAAGAAGTCTGTAACTTACAAGGGAACACCCATAACGCTAGCTGGAGATTTTGCAACAGAAACTTGGCAAACCAGAATGGAGTGGCATGATATATTCAATGTGCTGACTGGGAAAAATCTGCAGCCAAGAATACTCTATCCAGCAAGACTATCATTTAGAATAGAAGGAGAGATAAAGAGTTTCCCAAACAAAAACTAAAGGAGTTCATGACCACTAAACCAGCCCTACAAGAAATATTAATGGGAACTCTTTGAGTGCAAAAGAAAGACCAAAAGTGACAAAGACAAGAAAGAATCGAGAAAATCTCCCCAAAACAATGAAAAACAAGTAATTTAATGGCAAAAATAAATATTTATCAATAATTACTTGAATGTAAATGGGATAAATGCTCCAATCAAAAGACATAGGACATTATAAAGGATAACAAAACAAGACTCATCTATATCTGACTATAAGAGACTCACATTAGACACCTGCAGATTGAAAGTGAGGAGGTGGAGGACAATTTATCACACAAATGCATGTCAAAAGGAAGGTGGAGTAGCAATACTTATATCAGACAAACTAGACTTTAAAACAAAGAGTGTAAAAAGAGACAAAGAAGGGGACTATATAATCATAAAGAGGCCAATTTGACAAGAAGATCTAACAATAGTAAATATTTATGAACCAAATATGGGAGTATGCAAATATATAAGACAATTAAAAACAAATATAATGAAACTAAAGGATAATAACAGAATAATAGTAGGGAACTTTAACACCCCACTCACATCAATGGACAGATCATCTAAACATAAAATCAATAAGGAAACAATGGCTTTGAATGTCACACTGGACCAGATGGACTTAAGATATATATATATTCAGAACATTCCATCCTAAAACAGAATACACATTCTTTTCAAATGCACATGGAACATTCTCCAGAATAGATCACATATGAGTTCACAAAACAGACCTCAACAAATACAGAAGGTTTGAAATCACACCATACACCATTTCTGACCACAATGCTATGAAAATAGAAGTCAACCACAAGGAAAAAAAATTTGCAAAGACCACAAATACAGGGAGGTTAAACAACATGCTACTAAACTATCAGGAAATTAAGGAAGAAATAAAAATACACATGGAAACAAGTAATAATGAAAACACAATGTCCAAAAGCTTTGGGATGCAGCAAAAGTGGTCATAAGAGGGAAGTATAAGGTGGCTCAGTCGGTTAAGTGTCTGCCTTCAGCTCAGATCATGATCCCAGAGTCCTGGGATTGAGCCCCATATCAGGGTCCCTGCTCAGCGGGAGTCTGCTTCTCCCTCTCCTTCCACCCCTTCTCCCACTCATGCTCTTTCTCTCTCTCAAAATAAATAAATAAAATCTTTAAAAAAAAAAAAAAGGGAAGTATATAGCAATTCAGGCCTACCTAAGGAGTCAGGAAAAATCTCAAACAACTTAACCTTACACCTAAAGGAGCTAGAAGAAGAACAACAAAAGAAACCTAAAGCTAGCAGAAGAAGGGAAATAACAGAGATTAGAGCAGAAATAAATGATATAAAAACTAGAGAAACAATAGAACAGATCAATGAAACCAGGAGATAGTTCTTTGAAAAAAATCAATAAAATCACAACTGAGAAAGGAAAATAACAACCAATACACAAAAATACAAATAATTAGAAGAGAATATTATGAAAAACTATATGCCAATGAATTGGACAACCTGGAAGGAATGGATAGGTTCCTAGAAACACACAAACTACCAAAACTGAAACAGGAATAGAAAACTTGAACAGACTGATAACCAGTAAAGAAAGTGAATGAGTAATCAAAAAACTCCCAGCAAACAAAAGTCTGGGGCCAGATGGCTTTACAGGATAATTCTACCAGACATTTAAAGAAGAATCAATACTTATTCTTCTCAAACGATCCAAAAAATAGAAAACAATGGAAAACTTCCAAATTCATTCTATGAGACAAGCATTATCCTGATACCAAAACCAGATAAAGATTCCACCAAAAAAAGAGAACTATAGGCCAATATCCCTCATGAACATGGATATAAAAAATTCTCAATAAAATACTAGCAAACCGAATCTAACAATACATTACAAAAATCATTCACCATGATCAAGTGGGATTTATGCATGGGTTGGAGGAGCAGTTCAATATTCATAAACCAACTGATATGATATATCACATTAATAACAGAAAGGATAAGAACCCTATGTTCTTTCAGTAGATGCAAAAAAAAAAAAGCATCTGAGAAAGTACATCTATTCATGTTAAAAACCCTCAACAAAGTAGGTTTACAGGGAACATATCTCAACATAATAAAGACCATATACAAAAAACCCATAGCTAATATCATCCTAAATGGGGAAATACAGAGCTTTATCTCTATGGTCAGGAACAAGACAGGGATGTCCACTTTCACCACTTTTATTCAACATAATGTCCTAGCAACAGCAAGCAGACAACATAAAGAAATAAAAGGCATCCAAATTGGCAAGGAAGAAGTAAAACTCTCATTATTTGACATGATACTCTACAGGAAACCCAAAAGACTCCACCAAAAACCTGCTAGAACTGACACACAAATTCAGCAAAGTCTCAGGATATAAAATCAACCTACAGAAATCTGTTGCATTTCTATACACCAATAATGAAGCAGAAGAAAGAGAAATTAAGGAATCCATCCCATTTATAATTCCACCAAATCAGTAAGATACCTAACCAAAGAGGTGAAAGACCTGTACTCTGCAAAGTATAAAACCCTGATGAAAGAAATTGAAGATGACACAAAGAAATGGATATTCCATTCTCATGGACTAGAAGAACAAATATTGTTAAAATGTCTATACTACCCAAAGCAATCTGCACATTTAATGCAATCTCTTTGAAAATACCACTAGCACTTTTCAGAGCCAGAACAAACTTAAAATGTGTATGGAACCACAAAAAACCCTGAATAGCCAAAGCAGCCTTGAAAAAAAAGCAAAGCTAAAGGCATCACAATTACAGACTTCAAGTTATATTACAAACTGTAGTGATCAAAACAGTGTAGTACCAGCACAAAAAGAGACACATAGATCAATGGAACAGAATATAAACACTAGAAATGAACACATAGTTATATGGTCAATTACTCCCCAACAAAGCAGGAAAGAATATCCAATGAGAAAAGACATTGTGTTCAAATGGTGGTGAGGTAACTGAGCAATTACATGCAAAAGAAAGAAACCAGATCTTTTTAACACAAAACACAAAAATAAATTCAAACTGGATTAAAGATCTAAATGTGAGACCTGAAACCATAAAAATCCTAGAGAAGAATATGGCAGTAATCTCTTCAAAATAGGCCATACACACACTTCCTCCTGAAGCAAGGGAAACAAAAGCAAAAAATAAACTATTGGGACTACATAAAAATAAAAAGCTTCTACACAATGAAGGAAAGAATCAGCAAAACTAAAAGGCAACCTACAGAATGGGAGAAAATATTATCAATATTTTATATTTATTTATATATATTTATATTATATGTATTTATAATATATTGTAAAATATAAATACCCAATAAAGGGTATAGTACCCAAAATACATGAACTAATACAACTCAATACCTAAAAATGAAATAATACAATTAAAAATAGGCAGAAGACATGAATAGGCATTTTTTTCAAAGAAGACATACAGATGGCCAACAGAAACAGGAAAAGATACTTAACATCACTGATCAGGGAAATACAAATCAAAACTACCGTGAGATATCATCTCACACCTGTAAGGATGGCTAAAATCAACAATACAAAAACAACAGGTGTTGGAGGGGATGTGGAGAAAGTGGAACCCTCTTACAGCATTGGAGGGAATGCAAACTGGTGCAGTCAGTCTGGAAAATAGTATGAAGGTTCCTCAAAAAGTTAAAATAGAACTATCCTATGATCCAGCAAATGCACTACTAGGTATTTACTCAAAGAATACAAAATACAAAAATACTAGGATGGCTGGGTGGCTTAGTCAGTGAAACGTCTGCCTTCAGCTCAGGTCATGATCCCAGCATCCATGGGGCTCTTTGCTCAGTGGGGAGCCTGCTTCTCTTCTGCCTGCTGCTTCCCTTGCTTGTGTGCTCTCTCCCTCTCTCTCTCTCTGACAAATAAATAAAATCTTAAAAAAATACAAAAATAATAATTCAAAGAGTTACATGCATACTGATGTTTACAGCAGCATCATCTATAATAACCAAATTATGTAAACAGGCCAAGTGTCCAGTGAGTGTCCAGTGACTGATGAATGGATAAAGAAGAGGTGATACACACACACACACACACACACACACACACACACACACAATGGAATATTACTCAGCCATAAAAATGAATGAAATCTTGCCATTTGCAAGGACATGGATGGAGCTAGAGAGTATTATGCTAAGCAAAATAAGGCAGTCAGAGAAAGACAAATACCATGTGATTTCACTCATATGTAGAATTTAAGGAACAAAACAAATGAGCAAAAGGGAAAAAAAAAAGAAAAAGACAAACCAAGAAACAGACTCTTAACTATAGAGAACAAACTGATCATTATTAGAGGGGAGGGTGGTGGGGATAGGTTAAATAGGTGATGAGGATTAAGTTGTACACTTGTGATTAACACCAGGTGTTGTATGGAAGTGTTGAATCACTGTATTGTACACCTGAAACTAATATTACACTGTATGTTAACTAACTGGAATTTAAATAAAAACATAAAAAAATCATTTTCCATTTTCCTAGGCTAGCACTCTGTGGATTGCCAATGTACTACTTAGTTTCTGAAAACACTCAGGCAATATTATAAGCCCAACACAAAACTTCACTATTTCCCAAAGCTGCTTATATTAATATTGTATTATTCACACTTGAAAGTAATTTAATTTGAGTCAATGCACTAAAGTAGCCCACATGAGAGTATACACAGATACATGAGCATGCACATGCTTGCTTTTTCAAATCAGAATGGTAATGCCATAGCTGCTGTGACCACAGTGTACCAGAGGACAGAAAAGGGGGAAAAAAGAGCAAAGAAAGGAAAAAAAAGAGGGAAGGAAAGAGGGAAGGAGGGAAGTAAGGAGAGGAGGAAAGGAGGGAGGGAGGAAGGGAGGGAAAAAAGAAAATCAAACAATCAAAAAAACTTATTTAATGGGTGGACTATTTGTTTAGGTCCAAAACATGCTCATTTGGTTTGAGGCACACCCTGGCTGCAAAAAGAATAATGATTTCAACCCAGGATCTCTGAGAATAGAAGAAAAAGAGACACCTAAATGTCTGTATGCATAGAATTAATAGAACTTGAAGCAAAATGCAAAATGGCACTTTATGGGAATGATCTGAGCTTTCATTGACCAGGTTCCATGAACCTCCATGACGCCCATGGCATGCATGTAAAGACATTCTCCCATATTCAAGCTTTCATTCACTTCCCCTTTCCTGTCTGACTTTCTCTCCCTTTGCCATTTACAGTCTGTGCTCCAGAGACAGCCTAATGGGGCTTGATTTTTTTACCCCGGCCACCATTCCTATAGGGGACTTCATCCTGTAATCCTCATCTTTCCAGTGGTGCATGTCTATGAAATTAAAATGGAAGAGATTGATTCCTCAGGTATGCACTTGCTGTTATTGACAGTCATTCCAGATCAGTCCCTTTGAGGCAAGACAGCTCTTGCACGAAAAATACCTTTGCTTATCAAAAGCTGAGGCTCTGTGCCGCTGAGATGGCAATTTTGGACCCATATGACAGGAGCCAGAGATGAGCTAGGGTGCTCAGGAGAGTGAACTTCGGTAATCCTATGGTCTTCCATTAATCTGATATCCACTAATCTGAGACTTCCAATTTTTCTCCGTTTTAAAGCTCTGATCCCCTTACAATACTTCATAAATGCAGCTACTCATTAAAAGAAAAAGACATTGCGGGCAGCAAATTGCAGACAATTAGATTTTTAGTATTTTAAATTCTAAATTTTAGTTCCCTATAAAATTTTTATAGTATATTTTCATTGTGGTAAATAAACTTAAAGTAAAATTTACCATCTCAACTATTTTTAAATATACAATTCAGCAGCATTAAGTACATTCACAATTTTGTGCAACCATCACTACCATCCATCTCCAGAACTTTTTCATCATTCCCAACACAAATGTTACACTCATTAAAAAATAACTCCCCAGTCCCTGGTAACCTCTATTTTGCTTTCTGTTGTTATGAATTTGATTATTCTAAGTATCTCTCATAAGGAGAACTTTATATTAGTATTTGTCCTTTTGTGTATGGCTTATTTCACTAGCTTATTTTTAAGGTCCACCCATGTTAGAGCATGTATCAGAATTTCACTCATTTTTAAGGCTTAATAATATGTCATTATAGGTATACATTTCTATTTCGTTTATTCATCTGTTGATGGGCACGTAGGTTGTTTCCACAGTTTGGCTATTGTGAGTAATGCTGCCATGAATACTGGTATATAAGTATTTGAGTCCCTGCTTCCAATTTACAATTTGAATCATTTTTGCTCATTTAAAAACACTGCCTGAGGGGGCGGAGCAAGATGGCGGAGGAGTAGGAGACCCGGATTTCGTCTCCTTTCAGGAATTCAGCTGGATAGGGATCAAACCATTCTGAACACCTACAAACTCAACAGGAGATCAAAGAAAAGAATAGCAACAACTCTCTGAACAGAAAAGCGACCACTTTCTGGAAGGTAGGACTTGCGGAGAAGTGAATCCGAGGCGTTATTCGGGGGGATAGACGGCGGGGGAGGGGCCTCCGTCGGCCGCTTCTGGCAAGTGATAGAGCCACGGAGCACAAAATCAGAACTTTTAGAAGTCTGCTCCGCTGAGGGACGTCACTCTGGTGGCGAAGTGGGGGGTGGAACCCTCGCGGGACAGTGTGGTCTCAGGACCCTCGGGGTCACAGAAAGACCTGGGGTGCCTGAGTGCGGCAGAGCTCCCAGGTATCGGAGCAGGGAAGCCGGCTGCAGAGACGGAGCCGAGACGCGGGCTCTCAGCTCAGGGTTTCTATAAACCGTGATCCGCGGCACAGTCGGGCCACTGCTCCTCCAGCAGGGACCCAACAAGCGGCAGATCCGGGGAGACTCACCTTCTTCCCCCAGGAGGAGAGGTGTGGGAGCGCACCGCGGGGATCTGCTGGGTTTGGAGACTCCACCCGGGGTCGGGTGCCAGATAGAAAGGCGCGGTCACAGGCCGGGTGAGCGCGGAGTGTGGCCGGAGACCGGGGAGACGGGAGTGACTGACTGCTTTTCTCTGGGGGCTCGCTGAGGAGCGGGACCCCGAGTTCTCGGCTCCTCCGAGGCGGAGACTGGGAGGCTGCCATTTTCACTCTCCGCCTCCAAAGCTGTACGGAAAGCTTGCAGGGAACAAAAGCTCCTGAGAGCAAACCCGAGCAGATTACTTAGCCCGGACCGGCAAGGGCGGGGCAATTCTGTCTCTGGCAAAGACATTTGGGAACCACGGCAACAGGCCCCTCCCCCAGAAGATCAGCAAGAACAGCCAGCCAAGACCAAGTTTACCGATCAATGAGAACGGCAGAACTCCAGCGCTAGGGGAATCCTGCACATAGAATTCATGGCTTTTTTACCATGATTCTTTAGTCTTTCAAAGTTAATTATTTTTTTTAACTGTCTTTTTTTCTTTTTTCTTTTTTTCTTTTTTTTTGAATTTTTCTTTTTCCCTTTTTCAACCAACATCTTATCAATCCCTTTTTTAAAAAAAAAAAAACATTTTTATTTTTCATTTTTAAAGTCATATTCTATCCCTTCATAGTAGTTACCCGTATTTTTGGCATATATATATAAGTTGTTCTCTCTTTAAAATCTTGAGATAGTTTCTTCTAACAGATCAAAATATACTCTAAATCTCTAGTATATGGTTTTTTTCTACTCCCCTGCCTGATCACATTCTCTCCCTTTTTTATTTCTTTCTTTTTTTTAATCCTCTTCTTTTTTTCAAACAACTTATCAAATCCTTTTTTAAAATTTTTTATAATTTCCATCTTTACAGTCATATTCCATACCTTCATCATATCAACCCTTATTTTTGTACATATATAAGTTTTTCTTTCTTTAAAATTTTGGGAGGGACTTTCTTTTAACAGACCAAAATACACCCAAAATCTAGTGTGTGGCACTGATCTATAAACCAGCCTGATCATATTTGATCACATTCTGTTCTCGTTTTGTTTTGTTTTGTTCTGCTTTTGTTTGTTTTTATCTTTATATTTATCTTTTTCTTTTTTCTTTTTTTCTTTCTTTTTCTTTTTTCTCTCTTTCCCTTTCTTTTCCCACTGCTTCAGGTCTTTTCTGATTTGTTTAGAGTATATTTTCTGGGGACGTTGTTACCCTGCTAGCATTTTGTTCTCTCATTAATCTATTCTCCTCTGCACAAAATGACAAGACGCAAAAAATCACCTCAACAAAAAGAACAAGAGGTAGTACCGACTGCCAGGGACCTACTCAATACGGACATTAGTACGATGTCAGATCTAGAGTTCAGAATCATCACTTTAAAGATACTAGCTGGGCTTGAAAAAAGCATGGAAGTTATTAGAGAAACCCTTTCTGGAGAAGTAAAAGAACTAAAATCTAACCAAGTCGAAATCAAAAAGGCTATTAATGAGGTGCAATCAAATATGGGGGCACTAACTGCTAGGATAAATGAGGCAGAAGAAAGAATCAGTGAGATAGAAGACCAAATGATGGAAAATAAAGAAGCTGAGAAAAAGAGAGATAAACAACTACTGGATCACGAGGGCAGAATTCGAGAGATAAACGATACCATAAGACGAAACAACATTAGAATAATTGGGATCCCAGAAGAAGAAGAAAGAGAGAGAGGGGCAGAAGGTATAATGGAGCAAATTATAGCAGAGAACTTCCCTAATTTGGGGAAGGAAACAGGCATCAAAATCCAGGAAGCACAGAGAACCCCTCTCAAAATCAATAAAAATAGGTCAACACCCCGACATCTAATAGTAAAACTTACGAGTCTCAGAGACAAAGAGAAAATCCTGAAAGCAGCTCGGGAGAAGAGATATGTAACCTACAATGGTAGAAACATTAGATTGGCAACAGACTTATCCACAGAGACCTGGCAGGCCAGAAAGGACTGGCAGGACATATTCAGAGCACTAAATGAGAAAAATATGCAGCCAAGAATACTATATCCAGCTAGGCTGTCATTGAAAATTGAAGGAGAGATAAAAAGCTTCCAGGACAAACAAAAACTAAAGGAATTTGCAAACACAAAACCAGCCCTACAAGAAATCTTGAAAGGGGTCCTCTAAGCAAAGAGAGAGCCTAAAAGCAACATAGACCAGAAAGGAACACAAACAATATACAGTAACAGTCACTTTACAGGCAGTACAATGGCACTAAATTCCTATCTTTCAATAGTTACCCTGAATGTAAATGGGCTAAATGCCCCAATCAAAAGACACAGGCTATCAGATTGGATTAAAAAACAAGACCCATCGATATGCTGTCTGCAAGAGACTCATTTTAAACCCAAAGACACCCCAGATTGAAAGTGAGGGGGTGGAAAACCATTTACCATGCTAATGGACACCAAAAGAAAGCTGGGGTGGCAATCCTTATATCAGACAAATTAGATTTTAACCAAAGACTGTAATAAGAGATGAGGAAGGACACTATATCATACTTAAAGGGTCTATCCAACAAGAAGATCTAACAATTGTAAATATCTATGCCCCTAACATGGGAGCAGCCAGTTATATAAGGCAATTAATAACAAAAGCAAAGAAACACATTGACAACAATACAATAATAGTGGGGGACTTTAACACCCCCCTCACTGAAATGGACAGATCATCTAAGCAAAAGATCAACAAGGAAATAAAGACTTTAAATGACACACTGGACGAAATGGACTTCACAGACATATTCAGAACATTCCATCCCAAAGCAACGGAATACACATTCTTCTCTAGTGCCCATGGAACATTCTCCAGAATAGATCACATCCTAGGTCATAAATCAGGTCTCAACCGGTACCAGAAGATTGGGATCATCCCCTGCACATTTTCAGACCACAATGCTTTGAAACTAGAACTCCATCACAGAGGAAAGTCGGAAAGAACTCAAATACATGGAGGCTAAAGAGCATCCTACTGAAGAATGAATGGGTCAACCAGGAAATTAAAGAAGAATTAAAAAAATTCATGGAAACCAATGAAAATGAAAACACAACTATTCAAAATCTTTGGGATACAGCAAAGGCAGTCCTAAGAGGAAAGTATATAGCAATACAAGCCTTTCTCAAGAAACAAGAAAGGTCTCAAGTACACAACCTAACCCTACACCTAAAGGAGCTGGAGAAAGAACAGCAAATAAAGCCTAAACCCAGCAGGAGAAGAGAAATAATAAAGATCAGAGCAGAAATCAATGAAATAGAAACCAAAAGAACAGTAGAACAGATCAACGAAACTAGGAGCTGGTTCTTTGAAAGAATTAACAAGATTGATAAGCCCCTGGCCAGACTTATCAAAAAGAAAAGAGAAATGACCCAAATCAACAAAATCATGAATGAAAGAGGAGAAATCACAACCAACACCAAAGAAATACAAACAATTATAAGAACATATTATGAGCAACTCTATGCCAGCAAATTCGATAACTTGGAAGAAATGGATGCATTCCTAGAGATGTATCAACTACCAAAACTGAACCAGGAAGAAAGAGAAAACCTGAACAGACCTATAACCACTAAGGAAATTGAAGCAGTCATCAAAAATCTCCCAAAACACAAAAGCCCAGGGCCTAATGGCTTCTAAGGGGAATTCTATCAAACATTTCAAGAAGAATTAATACCTATCCTTTTGAAACTGTTCCAAAAAATAGAAATGGAAGGAAAACTTCCAAACTCATTTTATGAGGCCAGCATTACCTTGATCCCAAAACCAGACAAAGACCCCATCAAAAAGGAGAATTACAGACCAATATCCCTGATGAACATGGATGCAAAAATTCTCACCAAAATACTAGCCAATAGGATCCAACAGTACATTAAAAGGATTATTCACCACGACCAAGTCGGATTTATCCCTGGGCTGCAAGGTTGGTTCAACATCCGCAAATCAATCAACGTGATACAATACATTAACAAAAGAAAGAACAAGAATCATATGATCCTCTCAATAGATGCAGAAAAAGCATTTGACAAAGTACAGCATCCTTTCTTGATCAAAACTCTTCAGAGTATAGGCATAGAGGGTACATACCTCAATATCATAAAAGCCATCTATGAAAAACCTACAGCGAATATCATTCTCAATGGGGAAAAACTGAGAGCTTTCCCCCTAAGGTCAGGAACGCGGCAGGGATGTCCACTATCGCCACTGCTATTCAACATAGTATTGGAAGTCCTAGCCACAGCAATCAGACAACAAAAAGAAATCAAAGGCATCCAAATTGGCAAAGAAGAAGTCAAACTCTCACTCTTTGCAGATGATATGATACTTTATGTGGAAAATCGCAAAGACTCCACCCCAAAACTGCTAGAACTCATACAGGAATTCAGTCAAGTGGCAGGATATAAAATCAATGCACAGAAGTCAGTGGCATTCTTATACACCAACAACAAGTCAGAAGAAAGAGAAATTAAGGAGTCGATCCCATTTACAATTGCACCCAAAACCATAAGATACCTAGGAATAAATCTAACCAAAGAGGCAAGGGATCTGTACTCAGAAAACTATAAAATACTCATGAAAGAAATTGAGGAAGACACAAAGAAATGGAAAAACGTTCCATGCTCATGGATTGGAAGAACAAATATTGTGAAGATGTCAATCCTACCTAGAGCAATATACACATTCAATGCAATCCCCATCAAAATACCATCCACTTTCTTCAAAGAAATGGAACAAATAATCCTAAAATTTGTATGGAACCAGAAAAGACCCCGAATAGCCAGAGGAATGTTGAAAAAGAAAAGCAAAGCTGGCGGCATCACAATTCCGGACTTCCAGCTCTACTACAAAGCTGTCATCATCAAGACAGTATGGTACTGGCACAAAAACAGACACATAGATCAATGGAACAGAATAGAGAGCCCAGAAATGGACCCTCAACTCTATGGTCAACTCATCTTTGACAAAGCAGGAAAGAATGTCCAATGGAAAAAAGACAGTCTCTTCAACAAATGGTGTTGGGAAAATTGGACAGCCACATGCAGAAGAATGAAACTGGACCATTTCCTTACACCACACACAAAAATAGACTCAAAATGGTTGAAAGACCTCAATGTGAGACAGGAGTCCATCAAAATCCTAAAGGAGAACACAGGCAGTAACCTCTTCGACCTCAGCCGCAGCAACTTCTTCCTAGAAGCATCGCCAAAGGCAAGGGAAGCAAGGGCAAAAATGAACTATTGGGACTTCATCAAGATAAAAAGCTTTTGCAAAGCAAAGGAAACAGTCAACAAAACCAAAAGACAACTGACAGAATGGGAGAAGATATTTGCAAATGACATATCAGATAAAGGGCTAATATCCAAAATCTATAAAGAACTCATCAAACTCAACACCAAAAGAACAAAGAATCCAATCAAGAAATGGGCAGAAGACATGAACAGACATTTTTCCAAAGAAGACATCCAAACGGCCAACAGACACATGAAAAAGTGTTCAATATCGCTCGGCATCAGGGAAATCCAAATCAAAACCTCAATGAGATACCACCTCACACCAGTCAGAATGGCTAAAATTAACAAGTCAGGAAATGACAGATGTTGGCGGGGATGCGGAGAAAGGGGAACCCTCCTACACTGTTGGTGGGAATGCAAGCTGGTGCATCCACTCTGGAAAACAGTATGGAGGTTCCTCAAAAAGTTGAAAATAGAGCTACCATATGATCCAGCAATTGCACTACTGGGTATTTACCCCAAAGATACAAAAGTAGGGACCCGAAAGGCTACGTGCACCCCGATGTTTATAGCAGCAATGTCCACAATAGCCAAACTGTGGAAAGAGCCAAGATGTCCATCAACAGATGAATGGATAAAGAAGAAGTGGTATATATATACAATGGAATATTATGCAGCCATCAAAAGAAATGAGATCTTGCCATTTGCAACGACGTGGATGGAACTGGAGGGTATTATGCTGAGCGAAATAAGTCAAACAGAGAAAGACATGTATCATTTGACCTCACTGATATGAGGAATTCTTAAGCTCAGGAAACAAACTGAGGGTTGCTGGAGTGGGGGGTGGGGTGGGAGGGATGGGGTGACTGGGTGATGGACACTGGGGAGGGTATGTGTTCTGGTAAGCGCTGTGAATTGTGCAAGACTGTTGAATCTCAGATCTGTACCTCTGAAACAAATAATGCAATATATGTTAAGAAAGAAAAAAAGAAGAAGAAGAATGTAGCAGGAGGGGAAGAATGAAGGGGGGGAAATCGGAGGGGGAGAAGAACCATGAGAGATGATGGACTCTGAAAAACAAACTGAGGGTTCTGGAGGGGAGGGGGGTGGGAGGATGGGGTAGCCTGGTGATGGGTATTGAGGAGGTCATGTTCTGCATGGAGCACTGGGTGTTATGCACGAGCAATGAATCATGGAACACTATATCTAAAACTAATGATGTAGTGTATGGGGATTAACATAACAATAAAAAAAATTAAAAAAAAAAAAAAAACACTGCCTGAAAGCTATAACTTACTATAAAGTAACACAACGTACATTTTTTCATGTGATCTTATGTGACTTTATGGCATACGTAGAGAGAGTTGTTACAAATATGAACACTGCTACTTAGGGCACTTAAGCCAATTTTTGAAGCATACAAAACAAATCAGGACAGGTGTTGGTAATGCTGTTTCTTCCCTCTTTGTGGAACTCCCCAAATTCATGGTCCCTACTACAGATTATGAACATGGATTTTGCATAAACAACTACTATTCTATTTCAAAGCAGCTCACTGTCTTTGTGAAGTTAAAATCAAGATCAAATCATGTCACTACGTATCATAAGACCCTTCTTTCTATTACAACACAAATAGCCAAGTGATAGACTAGAACAAGACATAAATAATTCTGAAGATAACGTGACCAGGTACGTCCTTCTTACTCCAAGTCAATGCATTACTTCAGTAGTTTCACAAATGGAAAACTGAGATATTACATTGTATAGAACCAATACTAGAAAATCTAGCTATGACAAAGCTAAGTTAAAAAAAGAGACTATTTAATGTTGATATGAATAAAAAGTAACAAGATAATGTTACTGCAAACACAGGTTGTTAAAAATTATAATTGCATGCTAAAAAGTAAAATTTTGTAAGCCTTATTTTAATAGAGCACTTCTCATTTAAACAATTGTAGAACTCCACATTTTTTGGATGTTTACTGAGTCTCAGTTACACTGGGAAGATTATTTTATTAAACTCTCATGGCAGTTCTGTGAAAACATGTTGTTATTATTTCCATTTAAAGCTAAAGAAACTAAGAGTTTTAAATAACTCTCATGGGGGTACACTGCACATAAATGGTGGAGGAGAATGTTGAACCCATATCTACGTGACTCCTGAGTTGAAGCTTTTTATGGCTATGCTATCTAGAATTGTTCCAAGCCACATTTCACAACTGGGACAATGCTTCAAACAAATACGTGTTTATGAGGGAGTTAAGAATTAATGTGCCTTGTGAATTAAAATGGGTCCCCTTAGAGCTATAAAATGGAGCCTGCTCAGCCAGCTTTTGACAGTGCCCAAATTACCTGGTATTTCTCCATTCTGAGAATTTAGCAACCCAACATGGCTCCACGTGGATTCATCTACCATTTCATTTAGACCTCTCCCCTGAGATTCTAATGTTGGCTCTTTTGGCCAAAATAAAATATTTTAGGAATGATACCATATCTAGAATGTTAAAAAGAAAGTTTCACTGTTGCCATTATAATTATTCTTAATTATAACTGCTGTTCCCTTTAGGACAAGTAAACTCAGCACTTATGCTATTTGCTTACAGAAAAGGAGTGATAATAATCCACAAAAAAATTATCAACCAAATGTAGACTCATGTGTTTCTTTTTTACAGTGCACTAGCATTAATAATTTTAGCAATTAGCAGTATACATGGTTCTGAGTTCATATCGATATTTGCTTCAGGATAATTTATGACAGACCAAAGTGGCATAAGCAACTTAGAACACTAGTCATTATTAACATGGTAAATTAAAATGGAATACTGACCGATGTCTTGTGTAAAATTAATGTGCCATTAACCTTAACTATGCCAATAAAGTCACATTATGAAAGTCAACTACAAGAACAGTTATTCACCTGGGATACACAGCAAATGTGAATTAAATCTACGTTAATATGGAATGTACATGTAAAAAGGAAAAAGTAAATGAAATCAACTATTAAAACCCAGGTTGAAATCCAAGTCACAAATTTGGGCACATAAGGTTTATTAGTTCAGCATTCTCTATCCAATTACACTGATTTTTTAAAATAATCTGTATTATTTTATCAAGTAGCTTCGATCAAAGTTTCTTTTTCTATACACCATTAACACATCTCACAAACTTTGTCAGATAGCAGAGTTTAGAGCTTGAAGAGAACAAGAGATAATTAAGCTCCACCTTCACATTCTATACATGAGGAAACAAAGATCTAGGGATGCTGAGCCCAGACTGAGGCACAGAGCCTCAGTCTAACTCTTACTCCCAAATTGTATTTCCTGTAACCTGCTCGATTTTCATTCCAGCTAATTTATTGTTGCTAAGGAATCTTCTCCTTCCATTCTTTGAGTCTGACAGATTGTAGAACACCAACATTTTAAATAAGTAAAATAGAGGTAATAATACCTAATATATGGATTTATTGTAATAGATGAACAAATTGCTCTTGAGATCTTACTTGAAATTTTAAATGTTATAAAATTATTTTTATTATTAATATAAATGAAGGGCTTGAAAAAGTTGAACTTTAAGACATCTCTTTTGCAAAGTTTCTCTTAAGAAGTCTCTTCTCTCTAAAGAAGCCAAAAACTATATAACTTTCAGTCAAGAGAAATGTAGTTTCTAGGCACCCCTCATCCAACTTATTAGCTGTCATTCTTTGCCATACCTGGATATTTTAGGTGTCTAAAATAATAATATTTCTCATATAAGATACTTATTAATATTAAGTTATATTTCATATAATTACATAATTTGTATATATTATATATTATACATAATATTTGGACAATGCTTAAAGCATAGTATACATTTAATAAATACTGAGAAATATTGATTTATTTTCTTCTTCCTTTTTAAATCTCCGCTCTTTAATAGGTATAATTAAATTAAAATTTTTAAAAAGTACTAACAGCCAGTGACATATTTAGATTGACAAAATTATGTTATTACAGTAGAAACTACTTGATAAGCCTCTCCATAACATAAACAGACAAACAATGTAAAGATAGAAAAGAAAATCTATACATTGAGATGATACAACATACCCCTAACATTCTTAATTAAAATAGAGTACCTATGGTCAGGATGCCTGGGGGGCTCAGTCAGTTAAGTGTCTGCCTTTGGCTCAGGTCATGATCCCAGGGTCCTGGGATGCAGCCCCGCATCAGGGTCCCTGCTCAGCGGGGAGTCTGCTTCTCCCCTGCCTCCTCCCCCCTCCCCCAGCTTGTGCTCTCTCTCTCGCTCACACATTCTCTCTCTCAAATAAAATCTTTTAACAATAAAAATAAATAAATAAATAAAATACAGTACCTATGGCTCTCACACATTAGGAAATGATTGTGAAAAATTTGGATTAATCTTAGAAATGCTTCAATGGGGAAGAAAATAGAGTCATCCTATTTAAGGGAGAGGAATTCTGATGTATTAAATGACACTTGCTGTATCCTCATATTTTGACAATTCCTGATGGAGGCAGGGTTGAGCTCTTCTGGTGTAAGCTATCTTTCTGATTAAAATACTTCCAGTACTATGTATTTCCAGCACATTCTACAGCCTTCCCTTTATAAGTATATAGTGAAGGATCCATTCACACGTTGACATATCAATATCCTCAAGCACTCACTTTTAACATATCAGATCACTTCACCTAAGATTCACATTCAAAAAAATTTTTGACTTAAATCTGGAAAAATAAAAAACAACGAGGAAAATAACGTCAAAAGAACAAGTCTTCTCCACAGAGTCTGAGAAAACATACCAAAGACATCTATCCTGTTGATTCAAAAGTATGGTAACACTTTGAAACAATGTCATTTTCTCAAGACAAAAAGGTATTCCAGCTTTCTGGACCACACGTTCTGAGTGTTAGCACATCCGTCCTAAAAGAAATTACTAACATGCTGTGTTTGGTTTACTGTCTCTTATCTTGCATTTTACAAACTGTATCAAAGCACGGAGTATAACAGCTCCAATTTCTTTCACAGCAGCTATACCATATGAGAAAAACTGACGGATTAACTGGAAGAAATCCTCTAACGTTACTGGAAACTATGACTGCCCATTAGAACAGAATAGTCTACCAAAGAATACACATAAAGAAATGGCTCAGTGATCCACCACACCATTATTGGGTGGGTATGATAATATACTTCAGGATTTGTGTGTGAGAGGGAGACGTACAATCCAAAAATGATAGATAACTTCTACTACTGTGCTCAGCAACTACTCTGGGTGAGAATAAAGATCTGGAGTTGAAAAGTTGCTATTGATTTTTCTGGGTATTTTGGTTATTGTTTTGATGAATCCTCTGGTTGCCAGTTCTTCTAAAAAATAAACATACCTGGTCTTTACATAAATTAATGAGGTTAAGCTAAATGAAACTCCAACCACTTCACAAACCAGTACGACTGTTAAGTTTGTTCAGAAATACAAATTTGTCTTCTTTATGATAATGTCAGGTTTAGATTCAGTGGACAGCACTACTCCTCATGTTTATACAGAAACTTACAGTGTGCTTGAGAATATTTGCCATGTAGTCCATACAACCACACCAGGAAATAGGTAGAAGTGATATTACAAAACCTATTTCAGAGATGAGTGACCTAGAAGTCTCATAGTTTAAATATGGTACCTAAAGGCAGAGGTAATTAGGAAGGTGATAGTGTGCCTGTTTGTGGGATGAAAAAAAAGGCATGCAAAAGAAGAAAAAGATCCTGAAAATTAAAGGAAGATCTGAAACTCAGTTTGGGTGTATTTTTTTCTTTCAACTACTTATTTTAAAAGTTTGCATCAATATGCATTTAAAAGAGAACCATGGATAAATTAAACCTTCCAAAAGGCAACTATGTACACATTACTAGGAAGATGTGACATGATATGTAATGTTTTATGCCATATTTATAAATGAAGTGGTTAAAAATGACCTCCCAATAGATCATAGCTTATGCCTCTGTTTTGTAGTATTCCTTTAGGAAAAGCGCTGTCAGGATATTATAAACCCAAGTTTTAATGTGTTTGTTAGAAAAATTTAAACTACTGCCAACCCTCATTTTGAGATTTTTTTCCTGCAGTTATTTAGTCTAATTTGAGCTTCGACAATTTTTTTAAGATTTTATTTATTTTTGTGAGAGAGAGAGAGCACGTGTGCACATACAAGCGGGGGGTAGGGGCAGAGAGAGAAGCTGACTCCCCGCTGAGCAGGGAGCCCAATGTGGCACTTGATCCCAGGACCCTGGCATCATGACCTGAGCCCAAGGCAGACACTTAACTGACTGAGCCACCCATGCACCCTGAGCTTCCACAATTTTTTAATATAGGTAAGTAGGAGGATAGGACTCAAATATATCCTTAAAAGAAAAGGTCTTTTCAAATCCAAATTTGAATAAGACGAAATCAGAGAGGGAGATAAATCATAAGAGACTGTTAACTACAGGAAACAAACTGAGGGTTGCTGGAGGGGAGGTGGGTAGGGGGATGGGGTAACTGGGTGATGGGCATTAAGGAGGGCACATGATGTAATGAGCACCGGGTATTATATGCAATTGATGAATCACTAAACTCTACTTCTGAAACTAATAACACCCTATGTTAATTAATTGAATTTAAATAAACAAATTAAAACTCCAAAAAACAATCAAAACCAAATTTGATTGTTAAACAAATGAATTAATACATAGAGCACACACAGAATGAAAGATTTTAAACATTATTGTTTAATAACTATGTACTGACAATTGAAAAGATATTCTGTTAATTTCATTTATTAAAACTTATTGATTTTACCATTAATATTATGAAACCCTGATGTAAAAAGGAAACTCTATGTCCTATTAAAGATAATCCAGGAGCACCTGAATGGCTCAGTTGGTAGAACATGCAACTCTTGACCTTGGGGTTGCGAGTTCGAGTCCCATGTTGGGTATAAAGATCACTTAAAAATAAAATATTAAAAAAAAAAAAGATATGGGCCTCCTGGGTGGCTCAGTTGGTTAAGCATCTGCCTTTGGCTTGGGTCATGATCCGGGGATCCTGGGATCGAGCCCCACATCGGGCTCCCTGCTCGGTAGGGAGCCTGCTTCTCCCTCTCCCTCTGCTATTCCCTCTGCTTGTACTCTCTCTCTCTGTCAAATAAATAAATAAAATCTTCTTTAAAAAGAAAGATAATCCACATATTCTAAATTATGTTATTAATATAACTCATAGTTTTTAGGTATGTACTCTCAAGAGTCACACAAGCTAAATGACTTACCAACACTCATCCCTGGTAATTCCAGAACTTAAATCCAAGCTTTTTAGATTCACAAGATTTTTTTTTTTTTTAATATGTAAGAGAACTACTAACTAGCTAAAAATAGACCACTTCAGGGTGTCCCAACAAATTCTCTAGTTCAGTATTTTAGTAATCTTCTTACTGTATCCTCACATGAGAGAAAGGCATAAGGTTTCCCTGTTGAACCTTTTTCAAGGCACGAATCCCATCTACGAGGGTTCTACACTAAGTCCTAATCAACACCCAAATGCCCCACCTCCAAATACATCACCTTGGGGTTTAATTTCAACATATAAATGTCAGGGGGACATAAACACTCACATAGTAGCATTGTGCATGCCCCTAGTCTATTAGAGATTTCAGAATTACCACCACCATTACCACCAGCACTTAACATTTATTCAGTATGCCGGACTCCGCACCAGGTGCTTCCAGATTATACTGCTTCAAAAGGCCATTTGTCAGTTTTCCCTCTATTTCTGGGCTCTGAAATAATTTTGTTATAAAACAAAATTACACATTATTAATTGAAACTGGTTTATTGTTAAGATGGCAGCCCACTGTCATCCTAATGGGGATAAATCTGACAAGTTTAACATTTTTCCCCCAGGTTACTTTATTTTTACTTGAGTTAGTTTAATTTGTATTTCTAAAAAAAAAAAAAAAAAAAAAAACCATCCATTTCTCTAACATTTTAAATCTGTTCTGTGTTGAAAAATTCCCCTTATAATTACTAACTCGGTGAATATGTTTTATTTTTTCTGCATGAGTTTTTATAGGTCTTGTTTTTAAATAACAGCCCTTATATTTATCTAATTTGCTTTCTGGTTTCGCATTATTAAATTATTTTTTCATTATTTTCCTTATTATTATAGCTTTAATTTATTATATTTTCTAACATTTCAGGTTGAACATTAGTTCACTTTATTTATGTTATGTAATAAAATTTTATTTAAAGCTATATATTTGCCTGAAAGTACAATTTTGGTCCTACCTCACAAGCTTTGACAGGTACTGCTTTTGTTTTTCTTATGTTTTTATTAGTATGTGACTCTATTGTTTTAATCTTATATCTTATTATATTAATGACAACACACTTATGAAAACAATCTCTCTCACACACTCATAGAGAGAAACACATACACAAATACAACCAACCAAAACTCCAGAGAAGAACCTAAAATACCTGGGTTAGGTCAACTTATCTGAAAATGCAGGTTTCTGTAACATTTGGGAAAAAAAAATAATTGTTTTTCAAAAACTATGTTCTGTGTACTCACAGGGTAATTTGCACTACAAATTATAAATATTCTAGAAGGCACTACTTTGGTTATTTAAAAGGACTGAGCCATTTGGGTCACATCAATTTTTACATGGAGAAGTGTGAGTACTACATTACATAAATTTCAGGGTTACTCAGAATGGATTTTCTCCTGGCTCACTGGGATGCAGAATTTCTTGTAAATCTTTGCAACAAACTAGCCAATGATTAAGAGCTTCCTATCAGCCAGAATAGTTAGGTTATGGTCCAAGATTAACATCAAAATTCATGCCTTAAGAAATTTATTTTTCATTCATGCCCTATGTTCAGTGTGGGCTGGCAGTTTTTAACTACACCAAGGGATAAAAAAAAGATTTAGTACCAACAAACATTTCCAAAATTTCCACAACAGGGAAAGGAAAAATGGAGATATAGGCACTGTTTTTAACCCTTTCATCCAGGTGTGATTCATGTCATTTTTATTCATAATCCATTGGCCATAGCAATTGGTTTGCCCTTACTTTTTAGGAAAATACAACTACACCATGTGCCTGGAAAGAGATAAAAACCAAAATATTTAGAAACAACTCTAAAGCAACCACAAAATTCATTCTTCGTTTTTACTTTAAGCTTAAAAAACTAGTGTTTTCTCATGTCATGGAAACATACCCATTTTTAAAATAGTTTTCATACATTCATTCAATGAATATTTATTAAGTGCTTATAATACACCAGATATACAACCTTGATTAAGAATCCTTTGAATTCCAGAGGTACTTGGATGACTCAGTCAGTTAATTGCCTGACTCTTGATTTCAGTTCAGGTCATGATCTCAGGGTCATGAGATGGGGCCCCATCTCCCATCATGTTGGGCTCCACGCTGTGTGTGGAGCCTGCTTAAGATTCTCTTTATGCCCTTCCCCCACTTGTGCACACACGCTCTCTCTCTCTCTCGTTCTCTTTCAAGAAGAATCTTTTGAATTCCAAACCCCAGATAAATATCTAAGGAGTATCTGAGAAATTGTGTTATCCTTAAATGAAGGGCAAAGGGTTATCAGAAGGAAATATAATTACTTTAAAAACATATTTCTATTCAACTACTTTTCACATGAACAATTTTACAAATAATTACCTAATCACACAGTTTTCCAAAGTGTTATAAATGTGGATAAGCCTCTCTTTGACAAAACAAGCCAGTTGTATAGGCAGCAGGTTAAATACACACTACTAACTCCCCTTACCATGCTAGCGCACTACAGACAACCTACTGAAATGCTGTTCCTGCTGAGTGACCAAGAAGAGCATCCTTCATTTGTTCTCACAGGTGTACAGCTGCACTCTCTGTCAAAACTGTCTCAAGTAACACTCTGTGTACTACTTTTACCTCAGATGATAAAAAGTAGATTGACAAAAAGTACTTAAAAGCATCAATAGAAAGAAAACCCAACAGTTCTTGAGTCAGTGAAAGGCCTCTTTCTGCTTCTTGTCAAACATGTTCCTGTTTGATGTATTTCTTCAATGGTTCCAAGAAAATAATGAAGCAAATTAAAATCAATATAAAATTACAAATCAAAATACTATTCTAAGGTTGACAGAAAGACAGGGGCAAGAGTATTATTTCAAATCAAGGGAAAAAAATCCATCACCAGCTCAATCTGCAATGCCTTGCTTTCTGAAGAGACTATGACTCATTCCTGCTGCTATTTCTAGGAAAGACAGGTTCAATCAGGAATGGAAAAACAGCCTTCAATTAGAAATTCATTGAATTTTGTCAGATCCAATCAGACATTCATGTTATTTCAAGGGGGAATGGTGGGTGTGCTTTTTATTTAGTGTACATCTCTGTTGCTGATATTTTTATTCTAGGCTACATTCCTTAGCTATTATTTTTCATTCTTTAAGAAGAAAAAAGTGTGAAAAACAGGAGGATAAAGTCAAGGGAGACTTTTTGTTTATAAATCAAATGTGAAAATTTCAAAACACATTACCACTTTGAAAGACAGATTGAATATCTATCATTTGAGAGTTAACCAGATCAAATTTATCTGCAGATTCTATGCAAATCTTTATCAAAATTTTAGTTGATTTTATTTCAGAAACTAATAAGATGGTTTTAAAATGCATATGGAAATGCAGGGAATTCACACTTCCTGTAGGGAATATATCAAGAACTCTTATAACTCAACAAAAAATATAACCCAGCTAAAAACAAACAAAAAAAATCACAAAGGATTCAAAGAGACACTTCTCTAAAGAACATATACAAATGGCCAACAAGTACAGGAAACGATTCTCAGATCACTAGTGCAAATCAAAACCACAATGGCATACTACTCCATGTCCATTAGAATGGTTATAAATAGACAGGTAATAACAAGTTGGCAAAGATGTGAAGAAATAAGAACCCTCATACATTGCTAGTGGGAATGTAAAATGGTGCAGCCACTTTAGAAAACTTTTCTGTTCATCTTTCCCCCAAAAGTCCATCACAGAGTTTCATTAGGATCTAGTAATTCCAATCCCAGGTATATGGCCCAAGAGAAATAAAAACACATGTCCACCCAAAAACTAGTATACACACGTTCATATGAGCATATTCAGAATAGTAAAAAATGGAAATAGCCCCAATGTCCATCAGAGGTTAATGGATAAAAAAAGTGTTGTATATTCATATAATGTAGTATTATTCATCCAAAAAACAAATGAAGTAGTGATACTTGCTACAACATAGATAAACCTTGAAGCATCATGCCAAGTGAAAAGCCAGATGCAAAACTCTATATATTGTTTTATTCTATTTATGTCGAATATTCAAAATGGGCAAATCCATAGAGGCAGAGTATAGATTGATGGTTTCCGGGGGCTGAGGGAGGCAAATGTAGCGTGGCTACTAATGGACCCAGGGTTTCTCTTAGCTTTAAAAATGTTCTGGAACTGAATAGTGGTAAAACTTTACAACCTTGTGAATATTCTAAAAATCATTGAATTGTAAACTTTAAAAGGGTCCAGTTTATGGTATATGAATGATACCTCAATTTAAGAAAGAAAATTCAAATTATTTTTATGAGAGTATCAGTATAATGCATACACTGGCCTACATAAAGAGGAAGGACTATGCAAGAGGAATCCAAGATTCAGAAATTAGGACATTAATACAGGTAAACAGAGAAACTCAATCTGGTAACTGGTAAACTGCATTATTTAGAAATTCAACATCAAGTTGACATGAAATATTAAACAAATGAATACATGAAAATGTAACAACCAGCCACAAAAAGAAAAGAAATTCTTAAAGACTTTCCTGAAGCAACTGTATTATAAAATAACTTTCAATTAAATACCAGTAGGAGCAATTGATCTCAGCTGTCCAACATGTGTCTCCTCTCTTTGAACAGAAGTACATTAGCCAGTATGAACTGCCATGCTGGACGGTCAACTACTCAGGCCACAGTAGAACCAGGCACTTCTGGCATTGATAACTATGGGATATTTGTAATCATTCTGTTCCATTCATACAGCTACTTCTCAAGTGTCAAAATTTGGAAACAGATGACAGCTCTGACCATAAAATGAATGCAAAGGCTATAACAGCACTGTAGACATGCTCCTATAAATGAATTCTGCCTGCACACAAAGCACTACAAATAACTTTCTCATACCATCCCTATTAGTCTCCTCATCTTTTTAGAACATCTGTTATGCCTCTATGAGCAGTTTATGAATAAGCAAATACCTGCATAAATTTTCCCATTGGCCAACCAAATTTTTTTCCCTTTGGGCATATCTGATGTTTTTGAAAAATATAATCTCAGATGATCACAAAGAAATGCAATGGTCTTAAGTCACATACCATACTTTACAACAGACAAGGCCCATTCTGTTTACTTATTTCTATTAAGTAAACATACTGGGAATATGGGGCATTATCTGACACTTTAATTGCTGGGTCAGATCACACACTATGACAAAGCCAACTTTTCGTCTTCATCATTTTCCTAATTACCAAGCCCAACAGTGTTCATCTAAATTATGTTGTGAATTCGAACAAGACTATGTTAAGTATCTTGCTCCTAAGTGTATAACACTCCTTTCCTTACCTTTGGTCCAGCATTAATCATAATCAATATCAAGGATCATATAAAATTCAAAAAAGTACTCATAGAATCTGGCTCTATACATGTTTCCTTCAACATAAAGGGTATAAATTAATAAACCAACTAATAGTTTCCAATGAGAAAATTGTCAAAGGAAAAATTTATTTCCTAAAATATACTACTACAGACTAGTAACGGAAAATTGAGCATCATAGCTTAGCTACATAATTATTACATAAGCCATAAAATAAAAAAATTAATTTGATATGTGATGAAATTAATAGATGTATAAATTTGAACTTCTAAAGAATATTTTGAAAGAGAAATTCTCTATGCAATGGCTCCCACTGCATTCTAACAAACAGATCATGTCACCAAATGACCCATTCTTGATACTGTCCTAAATATCCCATCCAAAGATACATAGACTGAATATATTATGCATGTCACCTACTAATATGTAATCTAGCTTTAGAGGAAATTTGAATAACACTCAACTAAATGTGCCATAATCTAATTTCTTTTGAAAAGGAAAAATCCAAAGGTGATATTCTATTGTTATACAAAGTATACTTTTTACACAGTATTCCAAGTGTCCAATCTGCTCTGAAAACTTGCTGAAAATATTTCCCTCTTCTGTGCAACTTAGATAGTATGGCACTTGAGCCAAGGATTCAGCTGAAGGGAACTAAGAATGCAGATGGGGGTGGGGGGAGTATTTCTCCTCCTACCCAGGCTTGCTTTCCTATTACCATTCTCTGAGGTACACACAGCTAGGCTGAATCAGAGGTGCCTCTAGGACTCAGAAACCGTAAGCTTGGTGCTGTCCGTTTTGTTAGTGCTGAAAGAGTCAGCTGAGCTATCCAAATTCTCAAGTACAAAAGATCTTGGGTGGTTTTTAGGAGTCAACCATAAGTAATGGGAGAGAGCTAGTAGAGACTTCTGGTTAAGAGAACATGTAATAACATCTATCCACTAATAAATAACTAAGTAAAATACATATCCATACAATGGAATATTCTTTGCAATAAAAAATCAAGTACAGATAAATGTTACAACGTGGGTCAACAGTGAAAACTGTATGCTAAGCAAAATAAGTCAGCCACAAAACACTACATATTGTCTGAGTCCATTTACAGGAAATGTCTATAATCAGCAAATCTAGAGGGACAGAAAGTAGATTAGTGGTTGCCTTGGATTGGCAGAGGGGAGGTAATGAATTCGGGGGAAAGAACACTGGTAGCTATTGAGTACAAAGTTTTTGGGTGGGGCCATAAAAATATGCTAAAATTGATTGTGGTAATAAATAAGTATAATTATTATTCACTCTGAATATACTCAAAACTACTAAATTGCACACTTTAGATAGGCAAATTGTATTGTATATAAATTATATCCCAATAAAGTTTTTTTTTTTTTTTTATAAGACCATGATTTTTGTCACAACTCTACTGCTTAGGAGTTCTAGAATGATGGGGAAATTACCTAACTATTCTAAGCTTCAGTACCTTATCTGAAGGTAGAGATCATAACAGTATCTATACTTCATGCTGTTAAAGACTAAACAGTTGTTATATATGTAAAGGGTTTAGGACAATGTCTCACACACTAAATATGAGCTCTTATTACAGCATCTTCTTCCAGTGTGGTTCCTGAAAACTGATGGTTGCCACTGTACCTAACTTAAGTGTCAAAAAAGGGCATTTCGTTGCTCAAAATTCCATTCACATGTTCATTCTTAAATATTAATGGAGCAAATATTGTCTGCTTGGCATTGCTAGGTACATACATATAAAACTCTAAATGGACTAATAAGCTTATGGAGGAGACATTCCAACATTTCACTAAATTCTCCTCCTTATTGGACAAAGCAACTATTTATCTCCATAGTATCCACAGTAGGTAAAAATGGTGGTCTCTTTGCCTTTGATGCACTTACAATGAGAAAATGGATGAAGATGGAAGAATTTTAGGTGGAAATAGATGCTAATTATAATGATCTGGCTCTCAGATTTCCAGGCAGGAGTATTCATCTGAGAAAATAAGATTGCATCCCCAAAATAAGTATATAATGACTTTAGTTAAGACACACCAATTAACTCAAACTAAGATTTCCCCATATTTTACTAATTTATAATTATATAACCAAACTATTCAAAGTTTTACAAAGTAAACATTTATAGTCCCTTCTTTTACCCTGCTTATCCACAATATTTCTTTCACAAAAGGCAACTATAAATAGGGATGAGTTCAGTTCCACTTAGAATAAAATACATACACACTAGAATGATTAATAACTAGTGACTCCAACTGTATCCCTCTTACCAATTTCAAACTACGATTGATGTTATTCGTTATTTCTGTCAAGTAGATTGCAATCTGTAAAAAACTAGAAGTGAATTTTGAAGTTTACTTACATGGCTTAGAGATTGTTTTTTAAGGACGGGTAAAGCCAGCCTGAGTCACAAGTATGGTGGCTTAAAGTACATATCCAACAGAAGTCTATTCCAGTCTGATGTCTGATATGAATGCTTATTACAGTGTGCCTCTGAGTCAGCCAAACTCAGACTTCACATTGCTGTTAAAACAACTCCGTATTATTCCCTAAATGACTTGCCTCCTTTTGCTGTGATTATGACTTCTGCTCAAGGCTGATAATCAAATTTCTTACAAATCAAAAGGAATAAAACATAAGGTGAAGCTGTTAAAAACCAGCTATCAACGAAAAGGTCAAAGCCTCCAGCATGAAAAAGAAAAAAAATCATTCTCTGGTCTGGGATCAGATTTATACTCCATATAGAGCAAACCATTTACAGCCACAAATTTTTTTAACTAGTAGTAAAGCATATTACAAGCTTTCTTAATTCAGTTTTCTCTGGCATTTATTGTGTTTTATAAAATATCTAAATGTCAACCAGATTTATAAAAATGTATTTATAACTTAATAAATGGTTAAAACAGATTATTCATGGACAGATACAATGCAGACCATAATAATCTAAATTGGTATAGATTTTTGTTTTCCTCCCAATCACAAAAGTAATTAGTGTTTGCTTATAAGGTTTTTTTTCTTTATTCACCAGCAATGGGTACTAAAATTATATCTGTATGCATTTGAGATTTCAACATTACTACTGCACAGTTAATGTTCAATATCAGAACATTTGGTAGATTTATATATTTCAATTTGCAATGAATTCAGTGAAGGGTCAAGGACATATCAAGGATGGCTTAGCCCAAATCCGGATTTGAGGAATAATACCAACGATATTTTGAAATGATTATCCCCTAAGTTGTTACTTTCTGCAGGTGAACCAAGCTCCTATTTGAAAGCCACCAAACAGGCAATCCCTTCATGGTATTTTCAGGCTTCTCTGATAAAATATCTTATTAAAAAAAAAAAAAAAAACCAGTAAGGTTCACTGACTAAATATACTCTGATCCTTTCCCTGGGATAAATGGAAACAGCAAACAGTTATAAATGAAAATGTTAGTTACACCACTTGAGCAGAAATAAACACTCACTTGTTGCTGCAATTTTCAAGGTTCCTGGCTTTAAGGAAGAAGTACTGTTTAAGATAAAAATTGCTAAACTTCTCCAAGAATTCTTTTTGAGAATTTGGAGAACTTCACACAAACAAATCTGACCTGCAGGTCTAGGCACTGATCTTACTGTCTCTACTGTTCTGCCTTTTCCAATATGTCATATAGTTGGAATCACATAGTATGTCACCTTTTCAGATTGACTTCTTTCACTAAGTAATGCACATTTAAGGTTCCTCCATGTCTTTTCATGGCTTGGCAGTTCATTTCTTTTTAGTGTTGAATAATATTCCATTGTCAGGATGTACCACAGTCCTTACTACTGAAGGACATCTTGGTTGCTTCTTAGTTTTGGCAATTATGAAGAAAGCTACAATAAACATTCATGTGCAGCTTTTTGTGTGGACATAAGTTTTCAACAGCTTTGGGTAAATACCAGGGAGCATGACTGCTGGATTACTAAGTTTTTAAATATGAATGTAAAATAGTTTGAAATTCATTCTCCATTAAGTTTTATAAGATAAAGTGAGAGACTGAGGAACCTAAAGACAGAGAGAGGGACAGCAGAAAGGGGGAAAGGAAAGAGAAGGAAGAGAACAAATTTTTAAATTCCTATTTGTTTCAAGGACATTTTGATACGTTCAGAATGTAATTAGGAAACTACTCTCTCAGAATGCAAGGTTAATTAGATAATTAGTTGAGTTGAACAATAGATGAGGTTCTGCATGTTAAAAAAATAATATTCTAATTCTATCTGAGGAATAACGACAGGGACAAAAGCCAGGTTTGAAAATAAGCCTGTTAATACCAAGAAAAAGGTTGAGACTAGATTTTAATTTGACTGACAAGATGAAGACAGTCCTGTCACTGAAAGTTTAAATTATACTTTATAACTATTTTTAAACATAAAATGGGATATATATTTAAAGATGATTTATTACTAATTACATTTTCTTTTAAGGATCAGCTAAATGCATTTATCTACTAAATTGCTGATTCATTCTATATCTATTTAATGTTCTTTATGCCAAGCACTGTTGAAGCTGTTAAGTTATACCTCCCTCAACATAACAATCAAAAATCAAAGGTCACATGAAACTTAGATTCATGTGTAGATAGCCTGGAAATAAAAATAACAACTAAGAAAAGTATATAGGATTTCATAAATCCAAAGTACCTTGGGATTAAATGGGTAGGGTTAATCAAACAAAGGGCAAGGAAGTTGCAACTTTATGTAAGTTGGTCAGGGCAGGCAGTGCTTGGATGGTGGTATCAGATTTGAATTTTTTACTGTAGTCCTTTTTAAAATGGCAACATACACTCTTCACAGAATTTTCAAAATACTCTCTCAATTTTAAGTAATTATTAAAGCATCAAAATATTTAACATCATTTGATAATAGTCTACAGTATAATTTATACAGATGAATTAATTTCTTTCTGATGGAAATTTAACAATAAAACTAGAAACAAGGGGCACCTGGGTGGCTCAGTTTGTTAAGCGTCTGCCTTCTTCTCAGGTCATGAGCCCTGGGACCTGAGATTGAGCCCCATATCAAGTCAGGCTCCTTGCTCAGCGGGGTGTCTGCTTCTCCCTCTGCCCCTCCCCCCACTCATGCTATCTCTCTCTCAAATAAATAAATAAAATCTTTAAAAAAAAAAAAACTAGAAACAAAGTCTGTCCTACATTCTTTTTATGTGTAAGTTATAAAGCATCCTGTGTATTCTAATAGCTGCAAATAATATAAATTATTTGATAACTCACATCAAATTTGGAAAAATCTAATGAATCTATTGAAAAGACATTACAGCTGATGTTTAAAGAACCATTAAAGTCAATTAATGTGATTTACATCCAGATTTTGTCAATAGTACACTTAAGTGTTAAGAGTTATCATAAAAGTTCTCTGAAACCTACAATGCATTTAAATTGAAAATAATGCCTACAACCAAAGGAATGAGGAAAGACTCTTTTATTTCCTCATTTCTCTATCCAAACTTTCTTCAGTTCCACTCAGTTCTTTAAAAAAAAAAATACAGAAATGACGTGGTTTAAAATAAACTCAACTAAAACTTTTACAATACTAAAGCAACTATCTTCCAAGAGAATCAAAAGGTTAGTTTTCCCTTAAAGTCTAATCTTCTAGTACATTGGAATTACAGGGCAAAAGGTGATACCATAAACTAAACAAACACTGGTCTGCATATACTACCTGTCAGCTGCAATATCTGTGTACCATTTTATTTTCTTCTGCCCTCTGACCTGTAAAATTTCAAAACCAGTGGTGTTGCCATTTCTATTAGACTAAACTTTGTCATGGTAAATTGGCAACATTTTTATTTATGTTTCCTGAGACAAATCCTTCTTCCTAGGCAGAACCATTTAAGCTTGGCTCCTCCTTTTAGTCTTCAAATATTTAACACTTTTAAATGATAGTAATAAATAAATAAATAAATAAAGGTAAATCAAAGTAGTGTCAGCACTTTTTTTGACAAATGTTAATGTTCTTTAATAATGTCCAAAGAATTAGAGACACCCTATACTTAACAAGTATCTGAACAATGTTTTCAGTAAAGAAAACTTTCAATGGTGTGGTAGACTGAAAAAGGACACAGTTATTCTTCACTCCCTTTACAACCGAACCTTATAGCTCCTCACACTATCCCTCAAACTACTGGAGTCTTGTTTTGGTTATCTGGTGTCCTTGAATCTGCGCTGGCCTTGCACACAACACTGCACTAGATACAAAGTATCTTGTATGCTGTTATTTGGAGTCCAACCTAGCCACCATAAGAACAAACAAGTGTAATTGGCTTGGTGATGAGAAATGTATGTCTTAGTTGCCACCACTAACTGAAGCAAGTCAACCATTACAAATAGAGCTATGTGACCATCTGTGCATCCAAGGCCAGGGGAAACACAAGTTGAGTATAGCCCAAATGGGTAATCCTCAGATTTGTAAACCAAATAAATGGTCATTGTTTTAGGCCACCTGGTTTAGGGGTTTGTAATACTGTAACAGATAACTGGCATGAACTCAAAACTAAGAAGACTAAGAAGATTGCCTATAGTTTCTTTTTTTTTTTATTTAAAAAGGTTTTTTTTTAATGATTGATTTGAGAAAGAGTGCATGTGCACACACGCACACGCAGGAAGGGCGGGAGGAAGAAGGGCGGAGGGAGAGGAAGAGTGAGTCTTAAGCAGACTGCACTGAGCGCAGAGTGCTATGTAAGACTCAGTCTCATGAACCTGAGATCAGGACCTGAGCTGAGACCAAGAGTCAGTCGCTTAACCAACTACACCACCCATTTTAATTTTTTTTAAAGATTTATTTATTTATTTGAGAGAGAAAGAGAGAAAAAATATTGCCTATACTTTCAATGAATACTTAGGTTAATCATACTATTTGATTAAAATTATTATTTTATAAAGACTTTAAAATGAAAAGGTTTAAATAAATTGTTAACTCCTGGTTACTTTAAAGAGATACACTCTTACATAAGTAAAGGAATAACCATACTATTACTAATAATAATAACAGCAAAAACATGTATAATGTTTAATGTATGCTAGGAAACCTGACTCATTTAATATCACAACAACCCTATGAAATAGGTGCTATATTACAACCTAGATGAGAAAAGAATTATACAGAAAAGTTAAGTAACTTGTCCTAAACCTAAGTCATACAGCTTCTAAGCAGTAAAGCCAGGATTTAAATCCAAGCAATAAATGCTATTCCATTCTGTCTCTCAACAATAAGAATAATAAAATGACAATATTTTGTTTTTTTTCATAATAATAGGTAGCATTTATTGAATGATTAGCATGTCTACCACTGTGCTAAATTTCTCTCACTCCTCATAGGAACAAATTAAGATATTACTACTAATATTATCACTTTTAAATGGATAACAAAGGCACAGATAAAACTAGTGCTTCCTGTGTTGGCAAATTTAAAAATGTTTTATAAAATGGGTAATTTATGCATATGCCCCTTAGAGTTTTGTACTATACAATCAATAGTCATGAAAATCCACATTGAAACCACAATGTGGGTGCCTGGGTGGCTCAGTTTAAGCATCTGCCTTCAGCTCAGGTCATAATCCCATGGTCCTGGGATTGAGTCCCAAGCACGTTGGGCTCCCTGCTCAGCAGGAAGTCTGCTTCTCCTTCTCCCTACCCCCGCCACTCATGTGTGCTCTCACTTTCTCTCTCTCTCTCTGGCATCTTAAAAGAAAAAAAAAGAAACCAAAATGCGGGCGCCTGGGTGGCTCAGTCGTTAAGCGTCTGCCTTTGGCTCAGGTCATGATCCCAGGATCCTGGGATCGAGTCCCACATCGGGCTCCCTGCTGAGCGGGAAGCCTGCTTCTCCCTCTCCCACTCTCCCTGCTTGTGTTCCCTCTCTCGCTGTTAAAAAAATTTAAAAAAAAAAATCTTAAAAAAAAAGAAACCACAATGCAATACCACTACACAATCACTAGAATAGCTAGTATAAAAAAAAAAAAAAAACACAAAAACTGACAATACCACATGTTAGTGAGGATGTAAGAGCAAATGTAGCTTCTGTGATTTGTTGGTGTCAATGTAAAATCATAGAATGAATTTGGGATATAGCTTGGTAGTTTCTAATGAACATGTGCATAACCTTACCCTATCCTTTAGCAATTCTATTCCCAAAGAAACAAGTATGTATGTCCACAAAAATACTTGTACCAGATATTCATAAATTTTATTTATAACAGCCCAAAATGGAAACATTCAAAATGTCCATCAATAAGACAATGGAAAAATATACTGTGCACACCCATATAACAGAATATTCTGAGGAATTTTAAAAGATCAAATTGCTGATATATGAAATACCATGCAGTACATGTTATGAATTTTACTAATTAACATGCATTTGAAAATGTTATGTTAAGCAAAAGAAGGCAAGCAAAGACTTGTATGCAATATATATTTCCATTTATAAGAAATTCTAGAACACGTAGGAATATTCTAAGAAACAGTAAGCCAGAAAAGTGGTTAACTGGGTGTAGAGGAGACTTAAGACTGGGAAGATGCACGAGAACTTTATGGAATGCTGCAGATAGTCTGTATCTTTATCTGAGTGGTAATTAAATGGGTATTAAAAAGTCAAAACAATTCTACCTCTGAAACTAATAAAACAATATACATTAATTAAATTGAATTTAAATTAAAAAATTTTTAAATAAAAATAATAAAAATTAAAAGTCGACACACTGCACACTTTAGATGTGAGCATTTTACTGTATGCAAATGATACCTGAAAAAGCATACAAAACAAAACCCAACAAATTCAATTTATTCAAGTTAAGAAATACCTGTGGGGTACCTACCATTTACTTAGCACTGTGCTCAGTACAATCATGAGTGACACAGAAGGAAATCTAGTGAAAGTCTGTGCTATTTTGAAATTGATTCTGTTGTGAGAGAGACAAAATCACATTTAACAATTAGAGAAAAATCCAGGAGAATAATCGGCTGCCAAAATATGTGGCAGAGGGACACCTGGGTGGCTTAGTCAGTTAAGCAACTGGCTCAGGTCATGATCCTGGGGTCCAGAGATTGAGCCACAAGTCAGGCTCCCTGTTCACCAGGGAGTCTGCTTCTCCCTCTCCCTTTACCCCCCTGCCCCGTCCAACTCGTGCTCTCTCTCTCTCAAATACATAAAATCTTAAATATATGTGTGGCAGAAAATATGTGCTATAGAAGTGACAATACAGATATCACTTTTTATAAGTGAGATAAGGAATAAGCATTTATTAGACATTTTAACATTAAATGATATGAAGTATTACTCTTTTATTTTTTTAAATTCATGAAAATATTATAGTTCAAAATGAAGAAACACAAACAGAATCACTTAAATGCCAGAAGAATTATAGGGACCTCCAAATATTTTATCATAAAGATTTCAGTGAATGGAGCCCTTAATGATTTTACAGTAGCTGATATCCTATGATTCAAAACATAATCAACAGCAAGACCCAAAAAGCTTAGTACCAATTCAACAAAAACAATTTAAAGTTCATAGTGAGCCATCTTAAATCCATTTTTTCCTGCAAATATCCAAAGGAGGAGTGGATAGGCAGCAATGGTAACTAGGGTGGCCCTGTTAGTCTAATAGCATGTCAAAAATTATCTATCATCTTTAAATGATGCTAAAATTTTGGAGATAAATTATTGTACAGTGAGAGACCTCCTATATGGTTTGAAGTTTCTCCCTAAGATTCACTGAATTTCAATGAATTTATTGAATGCCTAGTTTCTATGCTCAGTGTTGCAGAAATTAACATACTACTCAAACATACTCTCTGCCACCAAGAAAAATCTAACACAGTTAGATATAGGAGAAGGGTAAAACATGTATAAATATCCAAGCAGAGGAACACTAAAGAGTGGAAATCACCATGTTTGAAATTTTTTGCGTCCAGATACCTCAGTGACCAGGGATGCAGTAATCCAAACACATAGCTATGATTGAGTCAGGACCAAAGTGCCTGGACACTCTTAACATACAAAGTTCTTTTCTCGTTAAGAAATGCAGCTCAATGTAAGACAGTGATTTAATTATAAAAATATAAGATTTTCATAAAAATAAGTCATGAATCATATAATTCCATTAGTGTCTTTTAAGTTTTTCTCTGAAAAATCTGTTCATTTCAGTAAGAATAAACTCAACAAAGCCCACATTTGATTAAAGCTCACACCTGCGTAAAGGAAAATGAGTTATTTCCTCCATTCTGATCTGCGTGAAGTCAGAAATATTTTAATGCCTATTACCCTACACAGCATCCTCAAACATCAGCAACATAATTTTAAGCACGGTGTGAGATGATTGTGACTTCACATCAATATTCTTATCTTTAACATGGCTCTTAAGACCCAGGGTAGTAGCCTGGCTCATTGTTTCCCAATTCTGATTCAACAACTGATTTCAGTCATACTGATATTTATCATTCTCTCAGATGTATCATTCATTTGTTCACTTACTTATGTTTCGTATATAGTCTTTCTCTCTCTCCCCTAGACTTTCTACATCAAAATCATCATTAATGATTTTTGCTTGTAACTGCAACCACATAACTTACTAAGTACCCAAGAAGTATGTTACATGTATAAATGAAAAGATGAAAATGTCCCAAAATCAATTCCATAAAACACAATTTGGTTTAATAGTATTCAAGTCATCATGTACCAAGACTGGATTGAACAGTTTCCTGAAACTACTATGGATATTTTCAGGGTCCTTTTGCTTCCATCTTCCTGCACTGTGACCTGGAGGTTCTCCCTAGGCTGTGAGCCAGAACAATTCTACACTCAACTCATTTGTTGCCCTTGGTCTGGGGATCACTGTTCTGTGCTGCCTGTTGTTTACAGTCTAAAAACTGCTTCATTTTTTCCCCCACTTTTGTTATTATATTTGGCAGAAGGGTAAATCCAGTTCCTGTTACTCCATCATGTTAGATGAAGAAGTTCCAAGACCTCAGAAGGTACTTGGCGCAGAGGTCAAATCTCAAGAGAGCCACTGATAATATAAAAAATACTAACGATGAAAGTCTAAAGCCCCGAAAACTACACTGCAAATTTTCTAAAATGAGGTAGTTTTAATTTTCTAACCATTCAAATAAAACTGTTTTATAATGAAATATTTTTAATGTTATTTAGCCACTACTGTGACTTATACACCTATGACTATTCTTACAAAAGGAGAAATTAGAACACAATTAGAAAGAGGACAAAAACTGATGATAGTCACAAGAGGCCCCTAAATTAATTCATAGTCTGGTCTTCATTATCTTATTTCCTTTATATTTACATATGGTGAGAGGCAGTATTTGGACGTTGGCAGGAAGCTACCCAAAGTAAAAAATCCCATATGGATTTGAAAGGACTAGAAAGATCATCATACTTGATTTAACTTCCCTCAACCACAGTATATGTTCCATAAACATTGACAGATCAAAGCAAATGCCTTCCTGACTTAATATCATTATTAACAACAGCATTCAATGATGTCACAGAACTGCCAGGCCAATGCTCTGTGCTTTATAGATATGATCCATTTAATTCTTACACCAACCCTGTCATGTAGGTGTAATTACTTTCTCAATTTCATAGATGTGAATACTAAGAGAAGAAAAGGTAACTTCCCTAGGATATCTCTAAGCAATGAAAAACATAGGTCTAACCCATGCTCATATTTTTATGTAACAGCCCCATGTGACATTTAATCAACTCATATTTAAGGAACTTGGTCTCCAATCCTCCCACCCTACCCAAACTCTACCTAGGCATTCACCAGTTTGTCCTCTGCTGTTCCTGTCTCCTATTGTCCCATCTTCAGATCAGTTATGCTCACACCCTTTCCTAGAAGAGTATATGAGTCAATTTAACATAAATTGTCTGAAATTAGCAGAGAATACAGAAAGAACCCTTACTGACTGAGTCTGTTTATGCCAATGTGGGATCTCCCTACTGAGATCCTAGTCTTGTTGCTGGGCTTTTTTCCTCATCATTTTCATCCTCTTCACCTGCTTGCTCCTGCACTAGTTTCTACCTGTCATGACATATCACTTTTGGTAGACTGTGTGCTAACTGCCATCTCTACTACCAGTTTTGCTCTTTTTTTCCAGTTTTACCTCTCACCTACTTTTATCCATGATTAGAAGTCAAATATCAACACATTAAAAAAAAAATGGATGTCACTGGCCCGTCAATGTGTAGATTTTTTCTTAAAGGAATTTGAACTTGGGTAAGACTAGACAAAAAGTAAATTACCTTTTTTTTTTTTTTTTTTTTTTTTTTTTTTTTTTTTAGAGAGAATGAGAGAGAGAGAGAGACCACATGAGAGGGGGGAGGGTCAGAGGGAGACGCAGACTCCCTGGTGAGCAGGGAGCCCGATGCGGGACTCGATCCAGGGACTCCAGGATCACGACCTGAGCCGAAGGCAGTCGCTTAACCAACTGAGCCACCCAGGCACCCCCTTTTTCTTTTTGTATCTTTATAAGTAGTTTATAATGTATAATATATAATGTATTACATAAATAATGTATTAAGTTTATAAATAAAAGCTATTTAAACTAGAATATATTATCTTATGAATTAATAAATTCCCTTTTGAGTCCATATTGAGAATGCACTTCTCAGGAATATGGGGCTAAGGTCCATTCGTTAATTATGGGATTTGACTAAAAGATTTTTAAGATTTTTCTACACCTAACATGATTCTGCATACCTTCAACCCCACTACTTAGCTTTAATACCCATATAGACAGCCCTCGTTTAACCATAGCCCTTGGAATTTCTAGTTCCTCTATCTTCCCTACATTATTGAATGAACTTAAAATATTTAAACTGAGAATAACCCAAACTACTTTCTCTTCTTTCTATGCTTATCTAACATTTACCAACTACCTTCCAACAACAATAAATGAGTTGCTTCCTTTCATTCTGGTTTTCAGACTCCTATTTCTCTTACTATCCTTCCATTTCTATGATGACACGTATTTATGTGATATATTTTCCATTTTATCCTTAGCATATAGCTTCATCTACTACACTACAAACAGAAAATATTTGAAGCTCTCACATGGTGCAATCTGTATCAGTTTCCTCTCTTCCTTATTTTTCTTTCAACTCCATACCACTCTATTTCTACTAACATGTACTCTAATTTATTTGCTAATTCTGCTGTCAATTTTCTTACTGCATTATGGAAGACATTTTTCTGTCAAACTGCCATCAGTGTTGGAAATCCTCTGTTCTTCTTACTTCTTTATAAAATCAACACAATCAAAATGAGATCTTAATTCTCAACTTATTCATTCTAAAATTACAAAGCAAAATTTATTAGCTTTTTAATCTTGCAGTATATAATCTGAGCATTAGGAGATGAATATAAATGGTTTGGTAAGTTCACTAAGACAAAAAACCTAGTTATCATCAAACAGACTATTTCAAACTTTAGATTTATAAATATGTTGTAAAATATCTTTTTTTCACACATTATATTCTAGAGCTATATATAATGGATAGAATATCATAAAGTCCCTCAGTTGTTCAAGTTTTGAACTCATATTTCATCTCAGGGCTGGAGATGGCTTTAAATGTAATCTAGTTCAACTCCTGTCAAATGAGAAAATCATCTCTACAATAACTTTGCCAGGTCAATGTCCAATCTCTGAACAAAGAGGTCCAGTGAGAGAATGTACCAAAAACTTCCTTTGGGAAATGTTTGATCCAACTATGGATGTTATTATATAACACTTATTACAATTATGATTCCTCATTCTTTTACATAACAAATCCTTTTCCTGCCTACAAGTATGAACAAACCATTAAATCTTCAGTGATAACCCCTCTAGTGTTTGTACACAAAGGTGCCATTCCTGAATCTTAACTCATCCCAAGTAAACCATCCTTATTTTCTTCAAACATTTCTCACGATATTGTGATTAATCTTCTCCCCTTACATTAAGCACTCTCTAATTCATTTATGTCCCTTTCAAATAATGATGCCCAGAGTAAACTAAGCATGATTGATTACCTCCTGAATAATCCAAAATATTTATACCTTCCACTATGTCCTATGAACAAAATGCTCTATCATAAACATAAATGAATTTATTACCAAGTTAGCCGTAAAACATCCCATCCACATATTAATCAGATATTTTGACCATAAGGCTCACCTAACCTAAATACCACCTAATATATTTTAGTACAGTTGTCCTATTTACAAATTGCAATTTTTATCTGTTTCCTGTTTATATATGGGTGTATAAAATCGTTGTTTAATAACTATGTATTTTTAAGCTAACTGTACCCTTTATGGGTATGATTATAGTATTTTCCTTTAATGTTTCACCATGTTTTTATGTAGTTACTATCAATTTGAAGAAAGGGAAGTGCTCAGTTTTATTGTCAATAAGAAAATTGATGTACAGACCAAACACATCATCAAAATACAAGTTCACAATGTTTTTAAAACTCTTAATACATATATGTGAGTATATATATTTATGTATGTATAGGCAGATAAATAGAGAAAGGTAGGACAGAGATACATAGATACAGATACAGCAAATCTAATGCAATATAATTTTTCAAATTACTAATAGAATTCAAGAAGATATGATACTTTGTCTTAACAATGGCAGATAAAGAGAAAAAAATGCCACCCAAAATTATTAAGGATATAGCTAAATCAGTACTTTAATTCAGTGTAGATAAATATACAAATTAGTAAAATTTCCTAATGGAAATTTGTAAATATTAAAAGTATAAAATATAGGCATTCCTTGATTCATCAATTCTGCTTAAAGAATTTATCCTCAAGAGATAAAACGTTAAATTATTTTCATCCATAAATGGAATAATATCTGGCCATTAAAATAATAGAGAATACTATTTCCTGACACAGATGTTCATGTTATAAAATTAACATGAATCAAAATGAAATATAGGCCATAAAACATTTGAAAAATATATAATCATTTATGTGACTACATACACACAGGAAAAACATCTGGATGGACAAAACCAAATGGAACTGGTTATAATCTCTTGGTGTTAGAATTATAGATGACTAATTACCATGGTTCTGCTTATCTAGATTTTTCTAGTTTTCTATAGTAATATATGCTGCTTGTGTAATACAGGGTAGGAATAACAATGATTTTTTTTTAAAGATTTTATTTATTTATTTGACAGAGAGATAGAGAGTACAAGTAGGCAGAGTGGCAGGCAGAGGGAGAGGGAAGAGCAGGCTCTCCGCTGAGCAGGAAGCCTGACATGGGGCTCGATCCCAGGGCCCTGGGATCATGACCTGAGCTAAAGGCAGCCGCTTAACCGACTGAGCCACCCAGGCACCCCAACAATGATATTTTTAATAACCAAGGAAGTCCTCCCTTGGTTCTCTCTACTGTGTAACTCATTTTTTATCAGAGAAGTATACTTAGAATATAAGAAAAGAGGTATAAAACAGGAGAGGAATGAGGTGGGAAGAAAGCTGTGAGGCATCCTAATGCCCCAATGCAATTTTATATTTTTCTACATAAGTAATTTTAATATGTATCATTAAAGAAATTCTGGTGTGACAGAATTATCAATTGCAAAGCCATTATACAGACTTATCAACAGTAACTGAACCAGATAAACCATTTTGGTTACCCAGCCCATTCATCAAATTTACAGATTAGTAATTTCCTAATTATGAACTTTGCAGTATGTATTTTTGGGGAGAGGATTTTTTTAAATTTTATTTTATTATGTTATGTTAGTCACCATACATCAGTAGTTTTTGATGTAGTATTCCATGATTCATTGTTTTCATGTAACACCTGGTGCTCCATGCAGTATGTGCCCTCCTTAATAGTTTGTATTTTTTACTCATCTTGCTATAGCTTATCTAGGTCTTATCATAACAACTATGAACATCGTATGCTACTTATTTGCTAAGTTACCACTACTTTCTAATTCCTTATTCTGCCTGGGCCACAAGAAAATAATAACCTCATTTTATGTAGATCAAGCCATTTTCATTTTTTATTTGCATTATTTATTGCTCCTCTTGTGATTATTGAAAACATATCATGTTAAACTGGCAAAAACAGTATAGATAAGAAAATAAAATCTAAACTATCCTCTTACCTATATCATAATGATTGATGAAAAATTCATATATATTTTGAAGACTTCTCTGTGGTATAATCTGAACCACTTTAATGTTAGTAATTTCTTATAATACATATTTGTGCTATTATTTTGCATATTATAAAATGTTTCTGAAAGATAATTTTTCATGGCTCTTAGTCTACTGACATCATAGCTTATATAACTCTTCCACTACTATCAGAAATAATTTTATTATTGTTAAAAATGAACATCCTCAAAGACGATGCTGGCTCACTTTAGTAGCTCTATTATAGGACTTCAATTTCAAAAACTATGTAAGTAAATTATACTGCAATAGAAAATTACAGTAGTGTATGAAAAAGAAAATTATTTTCTTCTAAGCTCCTAGCTGAGACCCCTGTAATAAATAACAAATTAACAAGAGAAAAGCAAACAAAAGTTTACTAACACAAATACCTCATGGGTACAGTGTGTTACCCAGGGAAAACTGAGTAACTTAAAGAGGTGGCTTAGAACTCCAGCATATATACCCTCTTCAACAAAAAATGATAAATGTGGAGAAATGACAGGACAAAGGAAAATACTAGGTGGTAAGCCAACAGTAGATAAGGAATAGTCGGTAAAGTTTTTTATGTAGATTCCTCCAGAGCCATCTCCAGGTTGCTAAGTTCTAACATTCTCTCAGGTGATTAAATTTTGTCTGTTCTAATAGAGAGGGGGCAGTAGACACCTTCAAAAGTTTATATCTTGCTTTTAGGCAAATAGGAGAGGAGAAGAAGCTTTTGTTATAACTGCTTCTTCTCAATTACCTTTAGCTCAAAATAATGTTTATGCAAAAGTGCATAATTTACAGTGGCATATTCAGCTATCCTTCAGTAGTATGATTATATAAAAGACACCTACCTTGATGCTCCATTATAAATTCTTTGAACTACACCTTTTATAACGACTTAGTTCATTTTAAGCAATTACAAGAAGTTTGGTACAAATAAGATTCATGAATAGATGGTAACAGGTATTTTTTTTAAAAACAGCTTCCAGAAAGGTTATAAGGATTAATGGGAAAATTATTGTAAGATATCCAAAAAGTATACAGCTACCCCCAACACCAAAACAAGCAAGCTTAGTCTTCATATACATTACAGACTTCCCTAAATCAAAAATATTTGCAAAGGACAACTGGTTCAGCATTCTTTCAACACAATTTAAAAAAAAAATGTTTATATCCTATTCTTAACTTTTACATCTTTCCTGAAATGGTTTCCTTCACTACTTCGAGCTTATAGGCATCATTCTAATTTCTTCCCAAACTCTTTCCTCATTTTCTTTCTTTCTTTCTGCCTCAACCTCTTATAGCAATCCATCACCCCTTACCCATTTCCCTCTTTGAGTACTTATTCTATTTGCCTTTCTTTCCTTTCTTTTTTCACGTTGCCAACATGCCCTTACTATTTCAGTCTGTTTTTAGTCTTGCATTTACATTGGCAAATAGCAAGAGATGAACTAGAGAAGAAGCAGATTTCAGGCCAGGCAAAGGGGCAGAGAGCACACAAGCATCAAATGAGCATTTGAAAAATTCATAAAGGGAAATATGCTTTCTTAGCTTTTGTAGAAAAAAGAAGAAGAAAAAAAAGTTTTAATGGCCTCCCCTGAGCAGAAATGCTGAAGTTGTAGGAAAACTGAACTTTACAAACTAAACCAAAAAATAATGATTGTAAGTTATTTCAATTATATAGGGAATGAATGACTGGGCCCAATGTACAACTGACTAACCATAACTGATAGAGAAAGGAGTTAAGGTGGGATGAAAGCTCTTACTGCTCATGTTCTCTTCTCATCTACACCATGGAAAAGTCCTATGCGTTCTTCCCAAAGAAGTTGAAATAGAACATCTCCAATGAAATCCCTCTTTACATCCAATTCAGGTATGCTGTATCAATTATCCTCTCTTCTGTCCATTCCTTGTAACAGAGCACTGTGAGTCTGTTTCAGTGAGGTTTGTGAATTCACTACTCCATCCATCCATTCCATCAATGACTATTTACCTGTCTTTCTTTCTGAGGGGGAGAGAGTCTATTTGTGGAAATTGAGACACTCAGCATTGTAAAGGTCTGTAATAAGTGTTTCTTACCCAAAAACATACTATATTCAGTATTATCATTTTCTAACTACTCATCCATGTTTATCTCTTCTCCTAAAATCTAGACTTACGCAGTTCTTAATGTCAATGCATTTCTACTAAATCCACTGGCTTATTTTTATATCCTCTATTTAATATCTTTTTCATTTTTATAGTGATAAAATTCACATCACATAAAATTTACCACTAAAGCATTTTGAAGTGTACAATTCAGTGTTTTTATATACTTACAAGCTTGTGTAACCATCTTCACTATATAATTCCAGAACATTTTTTTCACTTCCAAAGAAACTCCTATCCATTAAGCAGTCACCCTCCCACAGTCCTTGGAAACCACTAATCTACTTTGTTTCTGTACATTTCCTTATTCTGGACATTTCATATAAATGAAGGCATAGAACATGTGGCCTTCATTTCTGACATCTTTCACTTAGCATATTTTCAAAGTTCATTCTTTTGTGGTATGTATGACTATTCTGCTTATATTTTTTTTGGCTGAATAATATTCCATTCATGGATATATCACATTTTGTTTATCCATTTGTTGGCTGGTAAACATTTGGGTTGTTTCCACTTTTTGGCTATTATAAATAATGCTGCTACGAACATTTGTGTACAAATATTTCTTTTTTTTTTTTTTAGCAGTTGAAAGCAACAATTTTATTGTGCTCATAGGTTCTTTTTTTTTTAATTTTTTTTATTGTTATTGTGTACAAATATTTCTATAAAAATGTTTCCAATTCTCTTGGATATAGCATCTTTTTTTAAAGATTTTCATTTGTCCATTTATTTGAAAGAGGAGGGGGAGGGACAGAGGGAGAAGGAGAGAATCTAAAGCAGATTCCATGCTGAGCACAGAGCCTGACATGAGGCTGGATCTCATGACCCTAAAATCATGACCTGAGCCAAAAACAAGAGTTGGATGCTTAACCAACTGAACCACCCAGGCATCCCAGACATAGCAGCTTCTTGAAAGAAACTCAAGATACTCTAAAACCTGCATTTTATAAGCCACTGTGATAGTCTTGCTTTGTTTCATCATGTCACATACACATGTTTGTCTAAACTATTCACCAAACAGAAGAGGAAAAAAAAAAGCACCAGAAAGAGGTCATAACTTAGTGAACAACACATACTACTGAAGAGCATGTTATAGCACAAATTAGCTGACAGTGATCATGGTATTGTATACCTGCTCTCAATGCCAGAGAACATGAAAAAATACATATTGTGTGTTTAAGGAGTCATTTTACATATCCTTATTTTAAGCAAAATACCTTAAACACAAATGGAACTACAACCAATCAGCAATAAACAAAGCTAATTAAGTGTTTGTCAACACTGATACATTTTCCAGCAATTTCATTAATGGCTGCTGCATTTAACTGACCTCATAAAATTCAGGCCAATCACCTGAAAACTTTTATAAAAGAGGCATTCACAAGAAAATAAATTGCAAAATAAAAATTTATATATATGATCTGCTAGACAAAACACAAATAATTATCCTCAACATATTAATATATTGTAATGTATGGGAAAATAAGAAAATTTCAAAGGTTGATTGTAAAAATGGAGAACGAGTTCATATAAAAATAAAAGAAAAAAATGAATGCTTATCAGGGGAAATGTGGGAAGTTTGAAGCTGTTGCATTATTAAAATTTAAAATGCATGCAAATCATTGTTTTTGAGTCAGAGTGTTAGCCAAAAAAAAAAAAATGTTAGTCAAGAATACCAAACTAGTATAATGCTCAAAGTTAACTAATCTTTATCTCTGTAGAGCAGGATGATGCTAGACAAACAGAGAATGTGGCTTAATAAATCAAACAACTCACATAGTTAACACTAAAATTAACATACAAAAGAAGTAAGAGAAAAATGCAAAACAGCTAACAATACTGAAAGCTGTGAGCCAAACCTCTCTCAAAGTAAATATGTGAAATACAACTATTTAAGCTCATCCAGAATTAAGAAAAATAAAAATCTATCAGTTGATAGATAACAGCACTGTCAGGTATGACAGAGAGCTTCAGGGACTCAAAGATTTCTGTACTCCTTTAGAGATAGCTAGCAAGTGGCCAGAAGAGATAGAAGACCACAATGTACAGTAAGAAGGAAGAGAAGAGATTACAGACACTTTCAGTGCATTAAACTATTTCATTCTTGAAGATGTAGGCTTGAAATAAATGGGTCATAGGAAATGACAAGCACTGTATTGTGGTAAGTATATATTGGATGTCATAGTGCTGGGCATTTTATTTATCCTCACAACTGCAGTATATGGTATATACTATCACCACCCTGCTTCATTAGTTAAGATCATGCTGCTGCCTGACTTCAGATCTTAAGCTCAACACTGGCTTTGCATGTTGCTGGACTAGAGGCCATCCAAATATGATAGAGGCATATCCAATAATCACAAAAACTAGTAACTATTAGACAAGTTTTAAAAATGAAGCTATGAAATCTCTTATGTGACCAGGAATGACTTCTCTAACTTTGCTTGTTAGGTCACAGCAAACTCTCAGTATGCAGTCTTCCTGTTTAATTCCATCAGTATGTCACAAACTGTCGAGAGTGTGGAAAACGCCAACCAAATCTCAACTTTTCACTAACAGAGCAAGTAGGTGCCACCTCTGAAAGGTTGCTTCTGTCACTCCCAGACACTGCTGGAGGTTGATGACAGTATGATGCGCCTTCCCCAGGTGATCTGAACAAAAACCATGTGTGTCATTCTCATATTTCCTACTTTTGTCAGTAACTTAAATTAACTAGTGTTGAGGCTTTTAGAACAATTTTGTGGGAGCTGGGACTCTAAGTATCAAACTTCATACAGAAGTTCTTATAAGCTGACAAAGTAGCTAAAAGAGGTTGAGGTTTTCCATGAAAAACAGTAAAGTTTGTATTCTCATTTTTTATTTTGGTGTTTCACCCTATTCTCTAGGGTTGTGACCACATATTCCTAGGAGGTCAATAGCTGAAGACTCTAACTAACAGCATGATTTCTGTAATTAGACTACCGGCATTTAAATTCCAAATGTCACTAGCCATGGGACCTGGGGTAAGGAACATTACCCTCTAGTTGTGTCCTCAATGGCAAATTAACATTTTACAATGTGGGTCCAAAGGGTAAAGACAAAAAGGGAGGCGGAAGGAGAATATGACTCACTTTCTTTCTCTTGCTTTTATAATAATTACCTTTCAGAGAATCATAATAAACAATTCTTGAAATATTCCTTTAGTCAAGAGCACTAGATTCATAACTATGCTCATAAATGCCTATTAGTTGGTCTAGTTTTATACCTGGTTATCAAGAAAACATGATGAAAGGAAAAGAACCTTTGCAGGTCATAAAAAATATCTATCACAACTGTGTCCAGAGACATTTTAACAGAAGTCCTGTTTATTTTCTTGTAATGCATATCATGGTTTACAAAAACAGGCACTAATTATAAAATGTCCTTTTAATACGGTTTGAAAAAATAAGTATCTAATTCAGGACCAAGCATTACATCTCGTTATGTTCCTTTGGTTCCTTTTAACACAGTGCTGTCCTTTTTCAGACACAAACTGGAAGGGATTAAGCTTTCTATCGTGCAGAATCTATCGCATTTGTCATTTGACTGGTTGTCTCCATGATGATGTTCTTCTATTCCCTGTATCTCCTGATGATATTCTCCTATCACCTCTATCTCTTGATGTTACTAAAATTTTTTGCCTTGAGTACATCATGGAGTTCATCTACTATATCTTGCATCATATAAGCGACCTATAATATCTGACTTACTACTACTGGGTTACCATGTAAACAGTCTGATTTCTTCACTGCACAATTTTAGTTTTTTCCTTTGATTAGAAAGTTATGTGTGTAGTTGTACCTTAGCATTATGAAATTAGCCAGCTCCCCATAAACCAATTTATTAAATTTTTAAAATAATTTTTGAGGATATTTGCATGTATATTTCTTTTTTTTATTAAAAATTCTTGACCCTTGCCTGAACCAGTAATTTCATTCAGATGTTTTTCATTAGTTTCAGTTAGTTGTTCTGATTGTTTATGTTTGTTTAAATTTGAACAGGCAGAGATCTACTTAGGCCAGGCATTTTGCTCACATAGGAGGTAATCACTTGAGGTTAGGGATTTCAATTGTCAGGTTTAAACTTGAATTTTAACTTGATGGGCTTGGTTTATTAGCTTAATCTTCACCGCTAGCAGGGATTCATTTCCTTGCAAGCCTAAACCAAGGACAAACAATAGCAATGGCAACCATCTATCCAGTGCTTACTATATGTACCAAACACCAGACTTAGTTCTTACTTATGTAATTCTCACAATAATATTATGAAGTGTTTTACCCCCACTTTACAAATCAGGAAATTAAAGCAGAAAGAAGGTAGGAAATTTTTTTTCAGTTAAATAGTACCAGATAATCTTGGAATTCAAAACCATCCTATTTTAACATCCTTTCTTTTATGCTGTGTAAAGTTCTTCTTTGAAGGTATAGAAACGCCCATGTGCATACAGTATGCACAGTACTTCCCTTTTTACAACTAAGCATGCATCCCTCTCTCTGTACCGTTTATCTCAAACATGTTGCCTCCTAAGATACGTAGTTCTGTGTTGATGTAGACAGACTGGAGCTGACCTTGGTGGGGACAGAAGTCAGGGGAATTTTAGCTCTGATATTAGTTAGTACCTCGTTCAGGGAGGGTTGCCTATTTTTCTAGTAATTTTTTTCAATGCATAACAAGACTGATTTATTATTGGTTGGTTTATTTTCCTACTTTATCAGTGGTCAGCTACTATGCCAGTGTTCACTAGGATGTGTAGAGTATGAATGCATTTCTTAAGCCAATCTCAAGATTAAGCCATTAATGAAAGGTGCTCTACTGATTTTTACTATTTAATAATATGACAAAGTAAGACCATTTTGATTTTTATTTCTTTATATTCTTTAAAGGTTATCTTTTTTTTTTTTTTTGGTTTGTTCATATTTAAAGGGTAATTTCTGCTTTAGATATAGGCTCTTCCCATTTTTATTTTATAATCTTGCTGCCAATTTATGTCCTTCCGTGTATCTTCTTAGACATTTAATAGAAAGTTGGGAGGTAGCCATCAGATAATCATAGTGTCCTGCCATACGCATCTAGAATGTCCTGTACACACTTCAGAAGTTGCCACCTTCTCAAGTGATTGGTCTTCAAACCTAGTCTCTTTTTAATTTTCTGTTCAAAAGGATTTGTCATTATCCTGTGCATTCTATTATTGTGCTGATTCCATTGAATTAGTCAGCCATGCAAGGAAGGAGAAATTGACAGATAAATTCAATAAATAGCATTGTGCTGAACTTGCTGAGTCTCCAAACAAGAAGGAAGCAAGCACAAATGAGCCATGTAGGTGCATCCCACCTACAATGGAGAATAATCAATAATCCCCAAGTGAGAAAAAGACAAACCAGGAGGAGGAGAAAAGTAAAAGTATATAATGCTACCTTGAATGAGAATTCTGCCAACAGTGGATACTGCAGGGCAAGATGAATAATTATACACATATGCATTTTAACATGGGAATATTCAACACAAAGTCTCTGAATGGTATGCTGTAATACCCAACTGTGAACACTGGCAAAAGGGGGAGTCCAGAAAAAAAAAAAGAGTAAAACAAGAAATAAAAATATTTTATGGCAGAAAGAGTCCACATTCCTTTCTGTATTTTTCTATAAACTGTTGGGTGGGAGCTTTTAACTCCAAAGAAAGTTTTTTGAACCAAACAACAGCTTACATGTGCTTTAACTTCAGAAGTCACTCTACTCTCTTCATATTAAAAAACAAACAAAAAAACCAACAGGCACTCTGCTTATTATTAACTTTGGCTGATATCTGCCAAGAGTGTTTACACTGCATTTCTCTAACAGGTAAAGAAAAAAAATTAAATGATGTATATTGTATTCTCAAGTGACTTAGAGTACCATGATTTTATGCACCTTCATAGCTCTTAAAATTCCTGTGATGAACCAGTGAGTTCTAAAACACAAAGCTCCTTCCTCTTCTCTTGCTTTTTTGATTTGTTTTTACCAAACCAACAAAACCTTTTCATTTCTGTTGCATATTTATTTGTATAATAATATTTTTTAAGTGGTAGATTTCCACCCTGGGCTAACTGAGGCACATGGATTCTTTAAAGGCAATTGTATTAATCTATCACCATAATTAAGGACCAATAAGACTTTAAGAGAACAAATGACTTTAGAAGGCAACTGAATTTGCTTCACACAAAGGTATTTATTGAGAACTTTCATTTGCCATGTACCAATACATGGAGATCACAAAGAAATAGAGAAGTCCTATTTTTTAAATACTTATCATTCAATTGGCCCATTATTTAAAAAAAATTTAAAAGATAATCAGGCAAAGAGAAATTCAAAACAAAAATTCAGATGTCAAAAGGTTACACAAACATATGGTATGAACTCAACTTATTGACTCTTATAAGTTGAAAATATAAGCATAGTTTGCATATAGATATTCACAGAATTTTTACAACTATTAATTTCAGCTGTTAGGAATATTGCTGATTTTATACTCCCCTGATTTTCCAAATCTTTCAAATCAAATTTTAATATTTTTGATCAGAAGAACATAAAATATATGTGCAATTCATTGCATATAAGTAACTCTTAATTGCTAAAATAGCTCAAAAGAAGTAGTGATCCCTGAGAGAAGAGAATAAATAGAGAAAGGAATGTTTAGGACATTATTGTGGGAAATTTTCATGTGGCTAAGTCTTAGTCAATAGCATTGCTTAATATTGAAGACAAAAGAAATTGGAAGACACTTAATACAGTATCTAATGGACACAACCCCAAAATGGCATTCTCTCCATGTAATATTGGGCTTTCTCCACATAATTCTTGAAATATGACTTAAACACTAGTTTATTCAAATTCCATGTGAAGAAAATACCCCAGTGTTACAACTGCACAGCTCAGTTGACATGAATGTAATCAGTAGGTATATTCATAATTAACCACTTAACAACACTAAACATTTAGTGACTCCAATTAACAAGCAACATAAATGATGCAGATGCAAAATTTTTAGGTAACTCTCAAATTCTCAGCTTAGTTCCCCTAAGGAGAAAATGTTAATCCCACCATGGAACACTTAACAAATACATGCATTTTGAGTTGTTTTTCGAAATAAGGGTTTGGATTTGCACTAATTCATCTACGCTGTCCAAACCCACTGACCTCTCACCCCATGCCCTGTGACATTTTCAAAATTAATCACCAAGACTCTAATAAGATATAATCCCCATTCCTGAATTCCTAACATTGGGTTCTAATCAAAGGAATTAAGGAGCCATACCACAGGGACATGGGTTGATACTGCTAATATTTAATATTTTCACTAGGATGCTTGACAGTAAACTTAAAGGATAGAATTCTTTCTTCTCAGGTCTGGATTCCCTCTCCTTCCCCCATTTTTTCTCTCTCCCTCTAGTTATCTTTTCAACTTTATCTTCCAAGGCCCATTTAATTGATCTTCTAATGTGCTGAGATTATCACTGGGAGAGCTTTAATAGAGGAGAAATAAGGTGATACAATCACTGATTGGTAGCATTTATTGATGAGAGAGAGAAGTAGACAAACTCTGAAAAAAATTGTTTTTAATTTAAATAAAATAGTATCTCTCCAAGTTTTATGAGAAGAAAATTAAGCGAACACAGATCCTGAAACAAATACAGACTTGGAGAACAAATGATTTCCAGGATGGTGCTTTGATTTTTAAAGTATGGCATGGGCCTCTGCAGGTTGGAGAAGGAATGGAAATGGAAATCTATCTTCCTAAGATCCAAAATGATTTTATCCTCTCTCACACAAGTTTCCAGGGGATACCTATTTCTAATGTTTATAGTAGAACTGGAAAACAATGCTAACCTCCATTAAATGAAGAAAGGGAGAAAAATAACTCATATATCTTGGATAGCTAGAATGAAAAAATGTACACCAAGGAAGTTATTATTATCTCTATTTTACATGGGTGAGATTAACCTGGATAACAGAAGGTAAAGTCACAATTTAAATCAGGTCTGTTGGGGCGCCTTGGGTAGCTCAGTTGGTTAAGCGTCTGGCTTCGGCTCAGGTCATGATCTCAGGGTCCTGGGATGGAGCGCCACATCAGGCTCCCTGCTCAGTAGGAAGTTTGCTTCTCTTTCTCCCTTTGCCCCTCTTCCTACCCCTTCCCCACCTCATGATTTCTCTCTCTCTCTCTAATAAATAAATAAAATCCTTAAGGAAAATAAAATCAGGTCTGTTATAGTATAAGCCCAGGTTTCTGTTTATGATTCAATATATATTATTATTAAGAAAATTGTAAAGTGGGAACCTGACCTTCACACAGGTGTGTCAAAAATTTCCTTTATCTGGCAGGCTCAGATTTCTAGGACAAACAAACAAACAAAAATTTCTAAGGCTAACAGTCTTGACCATTTGGGCAATTGGCTTCCAACCAAGGAAATCCTATTTTCACCTATATACTATCATCCCCAATTCAACACACTAATTAGTCATGCTAATTACCACTTGTGATACCAAGAGGTAAAGTTAAATGTCTCCACGTAAGACATCAACAGTATGAGAAAACCAACTTAAAGGCATCCTACTGATACATCTATCAGTTGTTTACATTGCAAAGCAAGCTGAGTTGGACCTTTAATCACTTCCCTTGGGATATATAAATATGTATTAATATAAATATATAAAACAGGACTTAAGGAGATATATCTTCTGAAGGCTACGCTTAAAATCAATTATAAAATGAAAAAGAAGAGCACAACAGAAAAATAATTACTTTTTAAACAATTTTTTTTTTTTTTTTTTAAGATTTTATTTATTTATTTGAGAGAGAGAGAATGAGAGAGAGCGAGTACATGAGAGGGGGGAGGGTCAGAGGGAGAAGCAGACTCCCTGCTGAGCAGGGAGCCCGATGCGGGACTCGATCCAGGGACTCCAGGATCATGACCTGAGCCGAAGGCAGTCGCTTAACCAACTGAGCCACCCAGGCGCCCCAAATAATTACTTTTTAAATGGTCATTGAAAAAAATGGTAGCCAATTTAACAGATTATGGTTTACTACCACTACTACATTTGTTTTAAAATATCCTTAATAAAATTTCAACTTCTGGATAGCATCTCACAACTCTGGTTAGTCTCTGACTTCCAGCATTAGATATAGCAGAAAAATTGGATCACTAAGACAACTTCTAGGTTAACTTTATCTTTATTTTTCCTTCTAGTTTAGCCAGTCTAAGAGAGGATTTCACATACTATATTGATATTTTAAAAAATAATTCCTGGGGTGCCTGGCTGATTTAGTCAATGGCACATGCAACTCTTGATCTTGGGGTTGTGAGTTTAAACCCCACATTGGGTACAGAGATTACTTAAAAAAAATCTTTCAAAAAAATAAAAAATAATCCCTGTTCCTGTCTCAATATGTAGAGAGATATTTGGTGTTAAGTATACACAGTTTATCTCTGGGAAGAGAAATAACAGGGCACTATGATATGGTTCTATCAGTCCCATGCAGCTTCCTCCTCTGTAACAGGTGGGATTATAAACCCAATGGTTTCCTTTGATTGGACTATGTAATGTTACAAAAGCAAAGCCTTAAATTCAGTCATCACCTCATCCTCATGGGGAGGAGGCCAAAATCGACACGGTGGAAATGTGTTGTTGTTGTTGTTGTTATTCAAAAAAAAAAAAAAAAAAAGCTTGCTAAGTGTCTCTGATACTCCTAAAATACTACTTCAATAAATCAATAAATGAGTGATAATAGACAGTGATTAATTATAAATCTGATTGTCTAGTTGAGGGGCTCAAATACACCTTTAAAAACTATTCATCATAAATTTTTATTTTTTACTTTAGAGAGAGAAAGAGCAAGCACAAGCCAGGGGAGGAGCAGAGGAAGACAGAATCCCATGCAGACTCCCCACTGAGCAGGGAGCCTGACATGGGGCTTGATCCCATGACCCAGAGATCATGATCCGAGCCAAAACCAAAAGTTGGACACTCAAACGACTGAGCCACCCAGGTATCCCTCATCATTAATATTTAAAGAAGAGTAGATTAAAACAATGAGATTTTTTTTTAAAGATTTTATTTATTTGAGAGAGAGAGAGAGAAAGAGCAGGGGGGAGAGAGAGAGGGAGAAGCAGACTCCCCGCTGAGCAGGGAACCAGACATGGGATTTAATCCTGGGACTCTGGGATCATGACCTGAGCTGAAAGTAGACACTTAACCAAATGAGCCACCCAGGCACCCCAAAACAATGAGATTCAACAATATTTACCAGAGTGTAGTTTTAGTGTACTAATTTTAAAATGCAAATAAACCAAGTATTATATATATATATATATATACATACATACACATACACACCCGTAAGAGATTGTCTTACATCTATTCAGTGCACTAGACTATTAGGATAATAATAAAAATGAGTATATTTTGGTAATGGAAAGGTGTATGTGACATTGTGGAATGGAAAAAAAGTAAATACAAGCTCCATTTAGGTAAAATGAAAGAAGTACATAAATTCTTAAATATCTGTAAGTAAAGTTTTTTAAAAGAACAATAATGGTCAATCTAATGGGCAAGATCATCCAGATTTTAACAATCTTTATATACTTTTCTGTTTTGCTTGAAATACCTACAATGAGCTTTACTACTTTATATAATGAGGAAAAATAAACCTGTAGAGTAATTATCATTTTGGAAAATGTTAAGGTCAAATCAAGAAAGTACTCATTAAAATTTATCATAGGATTATAATATTTTAGTAACATTTTTCATGATTATAAAATTCTTTGATGATTACTAATTTAGAACCATACTGAAATACAGTTTTGCAACCTGTTAACCTATTTTTTTTTCCTATTTAGCATCTTGTGAACATGTTCCTATATTTTCAAATATTAACAATATGATTTTTAAAAAAATTTTTGGTATTCAAGGTGCCTGCGTGGCTCAGCCGGTTAAGTGTCCAACTCTGGATTTCAGCTCAGGTCATGATCTCAGGGTGGTGAGATCGAGCCCCGAGTCAGGCTCTGCTTTCAGCAGGGAGTCTGCTTGAGATTCTCTCTCTCTCTCTGCCCCTCCCTCAGGTTGTGTGCTCTCTCTAAAATGAATAAATAAATATTAAAATAAAAAATTTTTTGTATTCAATGCATAATTTATTACTCTATTATTTAGTTTTCAGATATAGAAAGTAATTACAGGACATAATTCTGAATTACAAAAGCTGTTTGTTGTTTACTGAAGAATAAATCTTTGACAGTGAATAAAGTCAGGTTCTCAAGTTAATCATAGTTGCCTCCTGGTACATAGACTCAAATATGCCATTTGCTGGAGGTGAGACCCCCACCAGGTGATTCTGCTGCAGAGAATCTAATGCCTATGCTCAGAAGTACTGACATAAGCTGGATAATCTAGGAAGAAAAAGTCTAAATTGGTTATCTACCTGGAATCACACTATTCTTTTCCTTAACAGGATAATCTAAGCAATGATTTTCTTCTTAAAATAATAATGGTGAATTACATAGCACATTACATATTCTTGCTCACTGAATTTTCATAATAAACCTGTGATATAGATGCCATTATTTGTTTAAGTTTTAACTCTAGTACTTTATCTTCCTTCATGAACACTTTAGAGCCACTGGAATTTAGTTTGCACCAAGTATGAGTTAGATTATCTCACTTTTATATTCCCAAATGGTTTTCCTTCACTATTAAATTATTATTTCTCTACTCATTTTGAATACTATTTTTATGGTGCATGAAACATTTATACATGTATGCATTTCTCAGTTTTCTACTTTGTCTATTTGATGTATGATATTGGTGCTATTATTGTCCCTATTTCACTAATGAAGAAAGAGAGGTTATATAAGTAGAGTAAGATGACACAGGGAGTAATCGCAGAAACACAAATGGAACTCAGCACTGGCTACAGAATCCACGTAATTATCTTCAAAATTATGAGCACAACCACAAAATTAGAGGCACGTTCAAGAACATGGCAAGATTTTTTTTCTATAATCTTCATCTTTTTTGCTACAATTCCACACCAACAGCAGATAGATCCCTAAGTTCATAAGAACTACCCTAATTAACACTCAGATTTCTAAAAAGAAAAACTGATGTTCAACCTCAGAGATAATTCTTGTAAGAGAAAACAGAACCTACAAACCTATGAGTTACTAATACCAACAGAAGTAATGACTGCTGATTTGCATACCGAACAATCACACTTTAGCAGGCTGCTGGATGAAGAGTAATGAGTTAGAAGAGAAGGAACTGAGCAAGGGTCTGTCTCCTCCCAGGACCCTCCAAAGGAATACAACTACCCTGAGTTGTTCTAAGATCCATTTTCTGTCACAATATACTTCAGTCTTCCTCAAGCAAATCACACAGTTAATGCCTGAAAATGATCACAATGAACCATGTTCTTTCTCCTCCTTATCACTGTCTGGAATATAGATACAGTGCACATAAAGAGACCTTTCCAGCAATCCTACCCAGAGCCCTTTGTCAAATACCTTTGAAAATGGGGAAAGTGAGGGACCCTGAGGGCATTACAAGTACTCCTATCCCAACCCTACACAGATAGCCAAATGACTGTTCACATATATATATATATATATATATATATATATATATATATGTCATACACACACCCACACACAGCACACATTCCTTTCTTCTCTGTCCCCAAATGTCTAGGAACAATTCCCCCTCCCACACACACACTTTCTACTGGCTGTGAAGATCAGTAAGCAAACTAGGAGTCCTGAGTTCAAAGCTCTACTATAACTTTCCATCTAAAAAACTGTCACTTCGCTGTATTCTCATTATTTTTGAAATAAGGGGGTTGATTCTGTAGTTCATCTAGTTTCTTTTCTACTCCAAAACTTATAGCTTTAATATAACCTCTTACATCATAGACATATTTAACCAGTTTCGGAAACTCACTGAAAAAGGTTTAATTCTTCCAAAGTATCATTGTATTATGATCTCTCCTACTCCTCCTAATTGGTTTCTTAAGGCAATTCAAATGGGTGATATCAAAATCCTGAAGTGCTTACAGCCAACTAAACTGTTCCTTTGGTGTTCTTCCCATAGATGAATGAAAATGGTGCCATTTCCTGTTTGTCATTATTGGTATAGTGAGTTAATCAGCACAGAGCATCCAGCATGACTTTGGCTCTGAGACTGTGAACAAAGAAGCCATTGCGAGATGCTGAAATGCATACTGTGGAATCGCCAAACTGTGGAAATTCATCCAGGAGAACATGTCTTATTTCCAGAATATAAATGAATTAATCAGTAGGCTTGCCACCCACATGCCAGAAACATTCCTGATTAAATTTAATGCAGTGAATTTGTGCAATCACCACCATACTAACCATTGATTAAACAAAGGCCTCTGAGTGCTAATTCTTTCAATGTGCAGTTTATTTCTGCTCTTGTTTGAAGGGCACACCTTTGAAAACTTTGCTAGTTTGAGGGACACATCCACATTTGGAATTCAGGTTGGGTTTATTTCCCAGGGCAACCTGGCATTATTATAGGCAGGGCAACTAAAGTCCACATATAGACAGAGGCCTATTTAGTTAATCTGTTACATTGGTACTAATATTTTCCTACTACCTTGTGGATAGGTGGAGAAACCTGTTTATCAAAGGATAATTAGCCACCTAATTTCCTCTCTGCATGTATAAACTGGAGAGAAGCAACTGCTTCTCACCCTAGAGATTAGAGTTTAAGGGTGAAATATACCAGCGGCTCCTGTCTCATATAACCTACACATTTTAACGTTAGGCATATATTATTTGCAGGCACACAGCTGACAAAGCAGAAAAGAGAGTTGCAAAATATAAAGAACTGAGATTTTTTAGGATTAGTTCTTTATTTTCTTCCCAGAAGATACATACATATGGATATATAGACACAGATATACATTTAACTAGGATCTGATGTATAAAACAAGTTCACTTATGGACGCTGACTATAGTTTAACAACAGTTCAGTCTGTGTGTACTAAGTTCCTATCATACAATAATAAGTGCTCTGTAGAGGAATCAAATTCCTGCTCTCAAGGTAGTTTAGAATTTAGCAGCGGTAACGGGTGTAATACTTCTGGACTAAAAATGTTTCCCCTGATAATTTATCAAAGACTGTCTCATTTTAAGTACTCTGGAATCACGTTCATGTAAATTCTGGATATTCAAAAGCATATTTCTGGACTTCGTAAAATGGAGTGTTTTATCTCTAATCTTGAACCATAATGAATACGTAAGACTACTCTCCCAAGTGAAAGCATAAGGAAGGGCAAGAAAGGGAACCCCCAGTTTCTCCATAAGAGAGGTCTGACAAACATTCTCTTAGACTTAGAGAAAATCCCTGATCTGTAGCATCGAACAACAATGTGAATGCACTTTTGATTGTGCTGTAATGGCAAACACAGTACATTGAGAACATTGTAAAAAATGTGTTTAGGCCAAAAATACTGACTCTTTTTCTCACAGCTCACATCCATTCCATGTTCAATTCCTGTGCACTATACTTGCAAACGACTGCTGCTATATACTCAAAATATGACCACTTCTCATCACCTTCATTGGTATAACCCTCACCCAAGAGTCAACAGGTTCCAGAGGACTTGATTACAATATAGATATACCTAAGGACTACTATCTGTAAAATGGAAAGCCTTGTTCTCATACAACTCCAGGTGGCAGAATTAAAGCAAAGTGGTATTATTTTCAATGCTATATAAGAAAATGCATTACTTTCCAACAATATAACTGATTACCTTAAGAAACAATGGGTCTTTTCACATACATGTTGAGAAATGTTTTAGAGGAGGGTCAGCATGGTCAATTACAAGTGGGTAAAGTATGGAACAGACATGGATTAGATGATACAGCTCCATCTAATCCTACAATTCTATGCTTTCAAACTGACATATTATCAAAAAATTCCTGAGTCATAGATAAGACAGAATTGTCATGTAGAATACATAGTACAGGTTTATAATACTGTAGAACCAAGAAACAATATCTTATTAGAAATTGGGATGCAATTCAAATATTCCTTTCATTCCAAATGAATCTCTCCTGCTTTGATTTGTATATACCATTTTAGGATTTTTCAAACCAGCTGTGAAATTGCTGATTTGTCTCCAGTACGAATTTCTTTGTCAGGAAAGAAAATGGCCCTTTGAAATAGTCCTCTTCCTATGAGAAGAGGAGGTATTTATGCTTCTTTACAAACACACACAGGTCAATTCAAAGAAAACCTACTCATTTCTTAAGTGAAAGACAGTATCACCTCAGGAAATGGTTCTTTCAGTGTCTGTCACACTAAATTTCCACCCCTCACCCCAGTCATGTCTGGCATAGGAAGCAGGAAAGAAGGTGAATGCTATCTTTTAGACACAGGCAAAGTTCACTCATCAGAAGCTCTTTACATCCCTGAAAGGGAAATTCCCCCGGTACCATCTTTGTTTCTATGAGACAAGACAGATCCATGCCAACAAATGCATTTAATTCTTAATTGGGTTCCCCTCAAAATTCAGTAATAATAAAGTGGATCACACCACTGCATGCTTGTATTTGAAGAGACACAAAATTAACTTTGGCAATTTCATCTTTGGTTTCAGTTCCAGAGGGCCCATACTCGTTTGATATCCAAAAACCTCAAGCCAAGTAAACCACTTGATGTGATGGCAGCTGTTGTTACTACCAAAGACCTTTCCCTTGTGAGAACCCTTCAGCAATCCTTCTGAGAAGCCTCCAATATTGTGACATTTCTAGAACACTCAAAATAGCAATGCTGTTCTTTACCAATGAATCAGTTTGCATAGAAGGTATTATAAATTCTTCAACAGTGCTCACTAAATGAAACATTTAATTAATTTGATCCCAGGACATTAAGGTGCCTTGTCTCAGAAGTATGAGAGCCCCAATCACAGCTCACAGTCTTTTTTTAAAAATCTTCCAAGGGGACCAAATTTCAATCCTATGGGGGTAGATGGGATTTTTTTAAGGAGAGTCAGAAAACTGTCTGAGCAAAATATGAAAAAAGCAGATTTAAAGAGTAAAATTAGTAATGAAGAGACTGTTTCCCTTATGTGTCTTGAAACATTAGTCTGAAAGTCCTTTCCAGAGAGGAATCCAAAATGTGTCTTGATAAATGGTTTTTGTCAGTGTAAGAAAAACTATACTAATCTGACTACAGTACTTAGCACATAAGATGTTCAGTGATTAATGAATGAAAAAGGAAAGGCTGGGTACAATTGCTTTAAAGTAAAACAAAAATCAGCCTCATTTTTAGTCATAGTTCACATTTAAGAAAATTACTCTCTCCATGCACATTTTCAATGAATATTTGTTGATTTGTTGGTGAATATTTGTTGCCACTAAGACTGTGTAATACCAAATTATTTTATTATACTAGTCCCTGCCCACATGTAGTTTACAGTCTCCTCAGAAATATTTTTAAATTAAAATGAATGTTATGAGGAAAATGTTGTTAGTCTTTTCTTCCCTAAGACAGAAATTTTAGCTGGGCACATGGCCAGAAGAGTGACTCTATCTTCCAGTCTTCTTTGCAGCCACATGAAGCAATCTAAGTTCTGGTCCATGGGATTAATCAGAGCAGTTGTATGGAAACTACTTTCATTAGGAGAACATAATTTGTTTCTTTTCTCCATTCTGCTTCTTAGAATGTGCCTATGACACCAACATTCCACCTGCAGGCACAAAGACAAGGACAATGTATAACAAAGCGTAGATCCCTAACATCCTGCGACACCAAAGCAGTGTTGGATTAACTACCTTGACTTTACTTGAAAGAGAAAAATCAACTTTTAGCTCATTTAAGTCTCTGCTGTTATGGATTTTTTCTTATATCCAAGACTAACTCTACCTAACTTAATACGAAAAAGACTTTAAGTTCTAAAGTGTCTGATGGGATAGTTATTAGGAAAATTTCTGGAAAAATAAAAGTAGACTGGCGAAGTAAAATAACATGGAACTTCAAAAATATTTCACAACCTTGTATATCTCACATTTGGGAACCTCAAAAATCATCTAGGCAGGAAAAGGCTGATGATAAATTATTATATACAAAAGAATATGGCACAGAGAGGTTATAAGACAAGTCTAAGCTTATAAAACCTACTCTTCTTTGCATTCAGTACCTAAACAGATTGCTTTTCTCACTCCAGCATGAGGATTTTTATCCTCTTACATAAAACTGCAAAAAGGTTTAAGTAGGTTCTTGGCACTTTTTTGTTACTCAGAGAAGTCTGCAGCACAGAATGAATCTGGAAAAACAAAATGCTTTTAGTTTCCTGAATTATATGATGCAGATGAAATTGGAAAGAAAGGGAAAATTATCCGGAAAAATTGGTCCAGTTGGTGATACAGAGCGGAAAATGGATGAAGCAGTTTGGGTATCTCTTCTACATTACTTCATGTAGCATAAGTTTTCAATAAATGGAAAGAGTCGCACAGAAGGGGTTAGAAATATATTTGCAATTTTCACATTAAAAGTGAAGGAAAACATACAGGGAATAAGAAAAGGGGAAAACTGACTCTTGCTGAGGGAAAAAAAAATGCATTTTACCAGCTGGAGAAAGGCCTGGGTAATAAGTAGAGACAATGTGATTTGTGAGGCAAGTTGCAAAAGGCACTCTAAGATGAGAGAGGGAAAATAAAATGAAGACGACAGCATGTTTGGGACTTACTGGGCGAAAATAAAATCACTTTCAACATGCATCCCACACACAGATACTCAGGCAGATTTATTTGATCAGTTCTGACAATAATAAAAAGTAGTACAAATGGAAGATGTCCAGCCGTTCTCAAGGTACACAGTTCTGTCTGAAAATTAAACAACTAACTTCTACATCTGAGCAATATGCCACCAAAAGGGAAAAGCAATGAGGCAAGCCTGTCTTACACGATTTGCTCTATTCCATATAATTTTCGAATGTCTGCAGTCTGGAATAGTCGGTGTTGACGCTCAAGCTTCTATCCCAGATGGTAAATGTAGCAAGTTGCATTAAAATAAAACAGTAGAAAATTCTTGACAGAGAAGATGCTCACATTCATCTCCTGGACAGCTTTCTCAAAGCCCCATCACCAAAGTCTATCGTATAAATGTGTCATTTTAATAAAATCTCATTTATGAATATCAGCAGACATGATATTAACAGCATGAGCATAACATGGTCATGTCATTAAGATGAGGCTGCCTAGAGGATTTTTTTGTTTTTACTCTGCAAGTAGTAGACAAACCAATATGTAGGCCTTTAAATTTAATTGGCATCTTCTACAATCTCAATTCAACTAAAACCAATATTGCATAAATGCTCTAATTCTGAATAACTTTGAGTCACTATATAGCACCAAATATCACAAGTAAGAATAAGATGCAATAAACTATGTGAGAAAAAAATTAGGGATTTTTCTATCTCCAAATGTGCTATGTTCATTTATTTTGACAAGTGCAATTTAGTTTTAATTATTCATCATATGGTAGTGACTATGCTGCAGAATATTTCATAAAGAAATGAAAACTTAAATCTATAATGGGAAGTCCTATTAACAGACAACATTAAATATTTGCTTAGAATAATGCAAAAGCAAGGAATTTATAGAAATCCAAATGAGTGAGCTTTCACAAGGCAGTAACTGTAGGTGGCCAACTCTTGTCCTTAACGTCTATGCACTGTTTTCTCTTCTGCCTGCTTGCCTAATTTATCGCAGTGCATTTTTGTTGTTCTTAAAGCTCAACCTAATAAGATGTTGAATTTGAAGAGTGTTTTGAAGTTTATAAAACATTTTAACATTCATTATCTTAATTTAATGTAGAGGTTTAAATTTGGCTTCTTCTCGGAGGCAAAAAATTTAGGCAAAGTCTAAAGATGTTTTTGGTTGTCATAACTAGGAAAATGGTACTGGTAGAGGCCAGGGTTGCTACTATCCCTATAAAACACAGCCTTCTACAGCAAAGACTTTCCTAGTCCAAAATGTCAATATGCTGAGGTTGAGAAACCTTGATTTAATCCTATAGCTATATTATGTAATAGGAAGTAAAAGAAGGGCTATCTCCATTTTTGGACAAGAAACCAAGGCCCAAATGCTCTGTAAATTATACAAAAGAGAACTATCCACAGGCATTACACTGCAATAGAGGGGAAAGAAAACAAAGATAAGATTTTAATCTCAGTCTGCCACTCATGCAACAGCTACAGACTTTGGACACAGCGCTGAACATTTTTAACTGTGAAACTAGTTTCTCCAACTGGTAATACAATTCCAAGTAAATAAGAACTTATATGAAAATCTTTTTATAGAAGATAAGGCACTGGGGTGCCTGGGTGGCTCAGTTGGTTAAGCGTCTACCTTCGGCTCAGATCATGATCCCAGGGTCCTGGGATCGAGCCCCCGCATCTTCTCGCTGCTCAGCTGGGAACTTGCTTCTCCCTCTCCCTCTACCACTTCCCCTGCTCATGCTCTCTCTGTCAAATAAATAAATAAAATCTTAAAAAAAAAAAAAAAATAAGGCCCTGTCCAAACATTGTTATCATTAACTTTAGAGACAATGTTCACTGACCTCTCCCTTCTCGGTTATCATTTGGTTAGTAAACTCCGAATTTGTGTTCACAGATTGGCTAAATAAACAAGGCTGGGGGGGGGGAAATCGGAGGGGGAGACAAACCATGAGAGACTATGGACTCTGAGAAACAAACTGAGGGTTCTAGAGGGGTGGGAGGGTGGGCGGATGAGTTAGCCCGGCGATGAGTATTAAGGAGGGCACGTACTGCATGGAGCACTGGGTGTTATACGTAAACAATGAATCATGGAACACTACATCAAAAAATAAATAAATAAATAGATGGGGGGCTGGGAAACAAGGCTGAGGTCCAAAAGCAAACATATGGCCAAATCCCATAAAGTTGTTGGGGAGAAAGGGGGTATGTACTAGAAGAGTAGTTAAAAACAGGGGGTCTGAAGTGAAAGAAAAGTCTGAAACTTAGACTAATCAGTAGACTATCAGCTTACTAGTACAATATAGCTTTGGGTGAATTATTTATCTAAGTTACCATGTCCTTATTTGTACAATATTACTTGTGCCTTATGAGGTTGTAAGCACTAAATGAAATAATAAATGAAGGAACAGTGTCAGAGTACAAATACCTCCTGTGATATTAATGATTGTGCATGATATGTTAATAATATTTTATGTGTGTGTGTGTGTGTGTGTGTATTTATTGAGATATATATTTTAATTCTTTTTTTTGAGAATCCCTCTTATACCAAGCTATGCTTTAAGGACTAGGAAATAGTGGTAGATGAGAAGAATGAAGTCTCTGCTCTCATAAATCTCACATTTCAGTGGGGAAAATGAGCAAATGAATATATGAATAATATAAATAATCAAAAATAAGAATTTTAAAAGGTCAGGAACTCAGACATGAGATGGTAGTTCAAGGTATCTGTGAAGATAAAGATCAGTTTCCAGAAATGATCTGAAAAACAGGCTATGTGAATGGAATTATTAAATACAGGATTTGTGATCCAGGAAGTTCAAATTTCATAGCATGGATGATGGGTTCACAAACCTGGGCAAATAAAGTGTGTCTACCAGGAGTAGATGATTAAAAGTAGAGGAAAGCATTTTTCAATTGTTTTCTTAAGGAATATTTCATCCTAACATAATATATTTCATCCAATAACTATCTAGGTCTATCCTACTTAAGAAGTAACTTTCTAAATGCTTATTGAGACAGAAAAAAAAATAAGACAATCTTAGGTAATAGTCAATGAGATTTCTTAAGTCAGAGAAGTAACATGACATATATCAACTGTGCAGATATAATTGAAAATGTTAAATTAAGGGCGCCTGGGTGGCTCAGTTGGTTAAGCGACTGCCTTCGGCTCAGGTCATGATCCCGGAGTCCCTGGATCGAGTCCCGCATCGGGCTCCCTGCTCAGCGGGGAGTCTGCTTCTCCCTCTGACCCTACCCCCTCTTGTGCTCTCTCTCTCTCTCTCAAATTAAAAAAAAAAAAAAAATCTTAAAAAAAATGTTAATAAGAAATCCTGGCACATTATAATCAAACTAATTCCATTAAAGAGAAGATTAGTAGGAAGTTGTATTGTTTCAAGAAAATAATTTAAAGAAAAATTAGTGAACAGAACTCTTTGGCAATGAATTTATCAAAAAGGATAGATAAAAGAAATTCTAGAATTATGATATAAATCACGTAGTAGAATATTTGTTCTGCTTTTTCTTTACTAGAATATATTATCCCTTTTTAATTTTTTATCTCATTCCTAATAATACAGCATCAACCTATATAAAAAATTTTAAATAAATAAGGCTACTTCTGAAATAAAGTTACTGTTCATTCCAATGGGCAGAAAAAAAGGCAGCAGGAATGGAAGTAGTTTAAACACTTTAGCAACACTGACCAAAGACCAAACTCTTCAATATGCTTAGAACAATGATACAGTACAAAGTACACTGGAGATTTAGGATTATCTATCCTTTGATCAACTTCAATTAAAAGAAAGCCAAACTAGTAAGACTAGACTTTAGGAGTGGCCATTTAAATTGCTAAAAGTAAACATGCAAATACTAAATTTAGTAGTTTTCTTTTTTTCCTTTGTGCTTTGCATATTTTGTCTACTACTCTTTTGTGAATATAATAGTCTCTAAAGAACGAGAAATAGGTTGCCTGGGTAGCTCAACTGGTTGAGCATCCAACTGTTGATTTCAGCTCAGGTCATGATCTCAGGGTGGTAAGATCAAGCCCCTCATCAGGCTCTGCTCTCAGCAGGATCTGCTTGAGATCCTCCCTCTCCCTTTGCCCCTCCCTATGCTCTCTCTTTTTCTCTCTCTCTCTCAAATAAATAAAATCTAAAAATAAATAAAGGACAAGAAATAAATTTAAAATAAGCTTAATTGACATAAAAAAGTTAAAGATTTAATGTAGATAAAACACCCTGGCAAACAAAGAATAAGCAGTTTTCAAGACAATCAGTTTTTGAAGTCTTTAGTCCACAGTGGTATTGACTTCAGAAAGAACTAAATATTCTAGGGGCGCCTGGGTGGCTCAGTCGTTAAGCCTATGCCTTCAGCTCAGGTCATGATCCCAGGGTCCTGGGATTGAGCCCCGCATCGGGCTCCCTGCTCAGTGGGGAGCCTGCTTCTCCCTCACCCACTCCCCCTGCTTGTGTTCCCTCTCTCGCTGTCTCTCTCTCTCTGTCAAATAAATATATAAAATCTTTTTTATTTTTTTATTATTTCTTTTTTTTTATTTTATTATGTTATGTTAATCACCATACATTACATCATTAGTTTTTGATGTAGTGTTCCATGATTCATTGTTTGCATATAACACCCAATGCTCCATTCAATACGTGCCCTCTTTAATACCCATCATCAGGCTAACCCATTCCCCCACCCCCCTCCCCTCTAGAACCCTCAGTTTGTTTCTCAGAGTCCATAGTCTCTCATGGTTCATCTCTCCCTCCGATTTCCCCCTCCTTCATTTTTCCCTTCCTATTATCGCGTCAGTCTCATAAAGTCTTTTAAAAAAAAAAGAATATTCTATAGCACTTTGGATGACAAACCAAGTGGAATACCAAACACTATTATCAAGCCAGTATGTACTTAAAAATAATTCAACATTTAAATCACCTTACTTAAGCATTTGAGTTAAGTTTCCTAGGGGATGGGCTTTTAAATCATCAGCTATATTAAAATCTACAATTTAACCCTGAAAAAATGGACATATTTTATTCTAAGAGATAAGGGGTATAACTGAAGTGATGACTTATGATTTGAAAATTATTACAAGCAATATCATTTCACTTCTAATGAATGTGTTCCAATCTTTTTTTTCCTTTTTCCTGTTTACATATATGGAACATAATCAATGGGAATTCAAGAAAATAAGGGAAAAGAAAGTAATTTTTATTTTTCTTAATACATAAATTCTGGAAAATTTTGGAAACATGCTTAAAAAAATCAAAATGTCATGAATTATTGAAGCAATAACAAGATCCCAAAAGAATACACAAAAATGTAATAAAGGTGACTTAAAAAATTAAGTGTTTTGCTAAAGAATTTGGAAATGAAGTCCATTTTATTTCCAATAGGACTTACACATTAAGTTATGAGCAAGAACTTTACCAAGAATTTTTTCTACCGTTCAATTAGGTTGGAGGAAAAACTAAATCCAATCAGTTCATTAGAGACTGGTGGCTTTAATAACTATAATCTGTTCACTCATTAATATGTAATATAATAGCACCTATTATATGCAAACAATATTCCAATTCCTATATACATTAATGTAGAATATGAATAGAAATCATCACAGGTTACACTGCCATACATATAGTGCTGATTAGAATTGGGTTAAGCCGAAATAATGTAAATAAATTTAAATCAATGAAATTGAGTTTGATGTACTCACTTTCCAAACAGTTGTTTCTATTATATACAGTACATTGGATAAAAAAGAATGTACCAATTAGACAACTGGCCCAAATGGGAAAACAACATTTTTCTTTTTAATATTTATACTCCATGGCATAGCTTCAATAAAACTATACCAACTTTATTTTTCAATGGAATCCATGGTGTATAATATACAGAAAAATATGGAACATGTCTATATAATATATTCTGAATCAAGAAAAATTACTACTAACTTTTAAAAATAGGACCATACCTTTTTTGCCAGCATGTCACCCTAATTGAAGAGACTATGTAATATTTTATAAGTAGGGCTAAAGCACTATTTCATTTCCTTGCCGTCCATGAATCCCAAATACAAAAATGGCAATGCCCCTGTGAAGAAGTGGAAGGGGGGTAAATTCATTCTTTCTTTTCATTTTATTACCAAAATCTCCTCAATGACTTTGTTGATACAAAAACTTATTTCTAAGGTACCATTAGTGATATAGCACTGAAAGCCTTATTTCCCAACTTTAACCTCTAAAAAAAGTGTTCAGAATCAAATGGAAACACAAAAATCAGCATATTTGAAGAAAATGGATCTAAATAGATATTCTTTCATTTATCTGGTACCCCTTAACTTTGCTGTTATTGTTAACAAATACTTTGAGAATATAAGGTCAATGGATTTTATTAGCATTCCTGGAGCAAATATTTAATATCCTAGATGGCCATGCTCAACTTCCCAAATGTTAATTGATGCCATTACAAATTGCTTGTGGCATATTCAAGGTGTACCAGGAAATTAATGACAGCTTATAGGACAGAGAATACATTTTAATAACCAGTCAGGAGGATTGGTTTTTCATTAGCTTCTTTTCTATGGTAAGAAGTAAGACATTCCTATTAGGAATTCTGAAAATATTCATAAAATGATAGTGTAAAATAGGGGACAACACATTAGCATTATAAACAGAACTTCTCTTCCTCAGATTTATGTGTAAAATATTCAAGTGCCCTTACTAATTATTCTTTTGAAGTAATCTCTTCTCTTCCTCAATTAACTAGAACTAAAGCAAAATCAGTGAAAGTTTCTATTCTAAATCACTAGGCATTATACTGAACATTCAATATTATCTTTTGTGTTTCCATGATCACGGTCTACTTCTGTCTGTCTTCACTCACAACTTGCTAAGATTTAAGAATTATACTATAATAGATATATTCTTAGGGGGATAACATTCAGTATGTTTTAAATATCATTATGCAGTACAAAACAAATGAGCATGCAAATAGAGAGATACAATGCAAATTCCTTCACAAGCAAAAGTTCCCAAATAGTTTCCTTTATTATCCACTGTTATCACACAATCACCTTTCGCTTTAGAGCTCTCAACCACCATAAGTTCAAAGAAATATATAATAATAAAGTATATAAATATAATAAGTATATGATAATGGTAAGAGCAAGAATTAATGCCAATTAACAATGATACTTCTCTGAAGATGGCAGCATTCTGAGAAGGCCCCAAGATCCCCACCCCTTGGTATACACACACCATCTACTACCCTCCCTGTTAATGAGGGTATGGCAGTGAATAGAATGGATTTCAAACCCATAGTTGGACTATTTTATAGGAATCAAGTGATTAGATTTAGGCCTCAAATCTGTCAGTTCTGAGTTATTCAAAAAAGATATTCTCTTGGATGGTCTTGACCTAATCAGATCAGATCTTAAAAGAAATTCTCTCTCTTCATAAAGGGAGAGGTCTGAAGTTACATAAATTACCCTGCTGACTGAACAAGTAAGCTGCTGTGTTGTAAGGTACTTATGGTGGGTGCCACATGGCAAGGACCTGAGGGCAGAGTCTGGCTGACAGCAAGCAAGGCAAGGGTCTAAGACCTCATTCCCACAACTGCAAGGAAATGAATACTGCCAATAATCTGAGGAAGTTTGGAAACAGGTACTTCCCTAATTGAGCCTCCAGATGAGAACACAGCCCACTGACACTTCAAGCTTAGCATTATGAAACCCTGAGTGAATAACACAACTAAAACATGCTGACTCCTGGCCCATGGAATTTGTAAGATAATAAATGTGGGTTATTTTACATTTCTACACATCTGGTAATTTGTTACACAGCAACAAAAATGCAATATAGGTATACTAGCATGTATTGAATATTTTCTAAGGTTTTGCTAGGTATTGTGCTAAGTTTTATATTAGTTCCATTTAATCCTCAAATTCATAAGTTAAAGCTGTTAATAACCCCATTTTATAGATGATGAAGTAAGATTTACAGGGTAAATAACTTGGCGTAAGGTCACACAGCTATGGTGAAATTTTAATATGATCTTAACTGCAGAGCCTATGTTCTGAAACATTCCATTCTACTCTCCCTGCAAGAAAGTACACTGAGGCCATGATCCTAAAGCCTGGGTGTGAATCCCATTTTGCTATGAATCAGCTATGCCCTTTAAAGGGAAACACTGGCTCTCCCTTCTCATCCCTGGTCTAAAGGCCCTTCAAATCTAAGATTCTCTCATGAAATTGAATACTTTCATTTTTTAATTGACCACATAGAAATGAATATAGTTTTATATAAAAAAGTTCAATTACAAGAGCCAGTTATATCTTATTTTCTCAAGTGAGCCACCTTCTCCCTATGAAACCCAAAACCTATGTTGAAAACAACATTTTGGGGCAATAAGCAGATCTCTGGAAAGGGATTAGGAGACACTAAGAGATGACTTATTTTAAAATCCATTTCTGGCACAGAGCCCAGCTAAAGCAGGAGTTGAAAATTACTCAAAATCCCTCTGCAGGGATCTTGAAAAGAATAAAATACCTAAAAGTGGGGTTAAGGTATAAGTATGTTACTGGGTTCTTCTAAAGAAAGTGTCCATGGCAAGAGGTACCACAGTACCACAGTACTGTCAGCGGAAGCAAAAACCACAGTGTGGTGAGACAAACTTTTCCCCCTCTGATTTTCAGGGTCTCAAATTTCCATTTCTTTTTTCCAACTCATTGGGTCTCATTTGCATGTTCTTCCCATCGCTCTCCTTCTGCCTCCATTCAATTCTTTGCCAAATCTATGCAGTTTCAACTGCTTTTCTCACTCAGGGTTCTTATTAACTTGAATAAGGTCTGAACTCGCCCCTATGAATGAGCCAGGTCCTTTTGCCTAAGCCCTACCAGTTCTACAACAAAAGATAAATAAGCCTATTTTCACCTATCTGCTGTTTTTCATAAGCACTCACTTAGCTGGGAAACAAAACATTTGTAGTCATGCAATGACATATAATTGGTGCCTTAATCTCATTTCAGAGGTCTTACCATCATACCTGAGATGACTGTACCAAACCCCTTATGTGAAGTGCTCTATGGATGTGATACCTCATGCTTGCCTCCAGTGATTCGACTTTTTATTTTGCACAGGATTCCTTCTCCCTGTGACTAAACAGTTCATCAATCCCCCTAAGTAGTGATAGTGACATCAGCAACGTATATCTTGGTTATTTAAGGCACTTTAAAATTTTTTAAGGTAGTTTATTCAACACAGCAGATGATTTCACTTCCAGCACCTAGCTAGTAGCTTCAGTCTCATTACAAAACTTCCTATGTATTTGGAGGGTCCAAGGGAATACCTTCAACATGTGCATGTTTGCTCTTTACATTTATAACCTGATTTCTCCATTACAACAAATCCTCCTGCTCGAATTCAGCTGAATTTCACCACACCAAGGCAACACAAACAGGCTACAATATGTTACTTTATGTTGTCAGGAAACTATGTCTGCCACTTTAACAGGCTTTTCCCTTTTACAAATCCACCAAGGGGCTATTTTCAGTGTTAACCTAAGAGAGTGCTCAAGCTCATCATCCAAACTTCCAGATATGATGAATGACCGAGACAAAAAACACATTTGTTAAGGAAGCAGCCCATATAAAGCTTGTAAAGCTTTGAATGATCATGTTTACCCAGTGGATACAAATGTTATTGGCCTTTAAAAAATATTGGGGTGGGGGGGGTTATGTTTTTTCTTCTCCTTTCTGAAAACAGCTTTTTTTTTAGACCAGTGTGTGCTCAGGTTTACACAATGGAATGGTATGGAATAGTGGTTAACCAGTGATTTTGTATAAACCAAATTGATTCCTTTTCTCCAGTATGTGATGAGATATAAAATGGTCCACCTGAGAGCAAGTCCTGAATGTTCTGTTTCCTTCCTGGGGCTGTTTTTTTGTTTGTATTATTTGTGTATACACAAACAAAAGCAATTTGAGTTAATAAGCCAAAAAGCTTGATTTTGGCTCTGGAGCCAAACATTAATAAGCTTTTAAAAATACTTTGAACACCTTACTTAGCTTTCTATGTATAAAATAAAGATTAATTCATTCAGCTAATAATTCAATAATTACTAATTTTACACCTATTATGGGACAGGAACTTTTATAGATTCTCAGTTTATAGCACTGAACAAACCAGTCTCTGCTCTCATGTAGTTTATCCTAGATGGGGAAAGAGACAATAGGAAATAAATACATAACACATCAGGGAGTGAAAAGTACCATGTGGAAATGAGAAAAAACAGAGGAGCTACATACAGAGGCTCTTCAAGAGATGATGATCAAGTAAGACCGTTCTGAGGAGACAGCATCTGAGTGGAGATCCAAGGCAGTAAGGGACCCAGCCAAGCAGATATCTGGGGTAAGAGCATCCCAAATGAGGGAACCAATGAATAAATAAGCCTTGAGTGGCTCAAAGAGGACATTGAATATCAATATATGTGAACATTCTTTGAAGACCGTAGTGAGGCACTATTATTTTATCTTCTAAATACCACACTTTCTACCACTTCTCTGCCTAGACATGGGTCACTGTTTGTTCCCCAAACACAATTCACCATGAGATGACACTGTGAAGCCCAGAATAACTTCTGCCACTCAAGTAATATGTATAGAACAACTTATAATCATTTGCCCCATAGCTCAGTTTTAGAGCCATTTTATCATAGAGAATACAGTCCTTAGCAATTTCCTTTTTAATCAAAAAAGATACCTAATATGACAAGAAATCCCCAAGCCAGACTACAACATCAGCCAAAGTAGAAAAACAGCAATTTCCCCTGCAAAACTGATTTCAAAACTATCATCATCCATCATCATCATCATCAATCACAGGAGGCAGCTGCTTTGGCAGCATTATTTTAAGTCCATATTTAACTAGATGACAGCTTAACCTTCTTAGGGAAGCAGAGTAATCTCTCCTTACAACCTCAACTAGGTACAGGAAAGTAGATTTGCTCTAATGCAGAAATTGGCTTTCATCTGATTTCATAAACACGCAATGGCATTTGATGATTTAATAGGTACTTGGATTTTTCTTTTGAACATTCAACACTCTATCAAGCCTGGTGAAGACTGAATAACTCAAGGATTATTGAAGTTACTACATCAGCAAGAACTTATCAACAGAACTGACTGTGGATGAGGGCCAAGTAGAAAGGCATCCATGCAAATCCACCTTGTAGAGCAAGAGACCTGTGACAAAATATATAGAACACAATGTACTTGTGTGTCACACACGATAGGCACATTATCTTCCACATTGCATGCTGTACTTAACTGATATCCTCCATGTGCTGTACACATCCATGCCCCAAGCCATATCTTCCTATTTGTATTTGCACTATTTAGCCTGTAGTGACCATCATCACCATCTCCGTATATTCATATCCTAACCATAAACACTGAGCGAATTCAATGTCAACCCCTTCCAAAAAGCTTTTCCTAGAGTCCCAGAGAGAGGTAATTTTTGCCATCTCTGAATTCCCTATCAGACTTGATCTATACCTCTTTTGGGAACTCATCTTATATTCTATCTTGCATTAGAGTTATTTGCATCCATCATCTCCTTTCTCCTGTCAATGGAAAAACATGTTGGCAATTATAATAACAGCTTATTTTTATTTACTAAAATAGTATTTACATATTACACTGTTACAAAGACATGTGCTGAATTAACAAACATTGCATATACTAATTATGCTGTAACTTCAAACCAATATCCTCAGTTAAAAATGTTCCTTCCATCCATTCCTAGCATAGCTAAGGGCGAGAACCAAAATAACTATTTGGAAGCTACTTAAAGCAAATGTCAAAAATAGCAGTTTCATCATTCAAAAAAATGTTTAAATAAAATGGCCAAAAAAATCCTCATTAAAAGTTTCCTTTCAGGATAAGGGGTATTATAAAATCCTTTCATTATTATTCCCACAACAGCCAGCACATTGCTTTGATGACAATTTTTTGAATGAATAAGTAAATGATTGCATGATTATGTGTACTTTACTATAACTCAGCTTCAGAATGTCAAAAATTCAGGGAAGAAAAGATGGTTGCAAGATGAGAATGTCCAAGATAAGCAGAGTACAAATTAAATTATAGGATAAATGGAAAGAAAATAGATCAAAGCTGTTGTTAAACAGAATCCTAACAGTTTTAGGTTAACAATCCTATCTGTACCTGAGGAAAATAATTAGAACCAGTAATATTCTGAAAAATTAACATCTAGCAAGGTATTCATGTAAGAACATGTGTGTGTATGTGTGTGTGTGAGAGAGAGAGAGAGAGAGAGAAGGAGAGAGAGAGAGAGAGAGAGAGAGCATCCATATTTGTACAAACACACGTGCATCCATCTGTCTAGTGCTGGTGAAGTTGGAGGAAGGGGTGGTAGGAAAAGCATAATTCTCAAAAAGCAACTCTATTTACTCTTGGGATATAAATATTGATTCACAAAAAATATGCAAACTTCAGCAAACCTAGACAGTTTATGATTAATGATAGGATACCTAGTTAAAGGTAGCTGAAAGGTGTATCATGTTTCATGGCACAGGACCAATGAGACTCAAATAATAAAATGAAATATTAGGTTGAATTTAGAATTTTTCACTATGCAGTCATTTGTCTAAGAGGAAAAATATATGAATCCATTGTTATTGTTTTAAATTAAAATGGTTAGAATTTTAAATGTATATCGACATTTCTAAAATTCCACATTCCTAACTATTTTCTTTAGCCTTCTTCAAAGTCTATACTTCTGAAGAATAGTTACAAGAGTTTCCACGCAGTAACAGCTTTTGGGAAAATAATTACAGCAAGATAATCATGCTCAGTGTACACACTGTCATTGCCTTTTTCTGAAATATAAGAACCATCACCTGGGAACCTATCAATTGTGATATTCCCCAACCTGCCTGTTTTACTCATCTTCATATAGCCAGAATGTACCTGGCACAAAGTAGCTACTCAGAAAGTTAAGCTGTGATGAATACTGCATCATTGTGTCTATTTTGCACAAGGTTTTGTTTCTGAAAGTGGCAGCTGAAGACCAAAAATAAATTAGGGATTCTCCCAGTCTCATTTCCTTCCTAATAAATGATTATGATTTTATCTTCTGTTAAGTCAGAAACTCCCAAAATATATTCTGTGGAATATGGTTATCAAAGGAAAAGGGGGGGGAGTGGTTCTCTCCTTAGAGTTATGTGAACACTTCTATCTGCAACAATTTTTTTTTTTAAAGATTTATTTCAGAGAGAGAGAAAGAGTGTGTGCGCACATGCCAAGTGGGGAGGAGGAGCAGAGGAAGAGAATCTCAAGCAGACTCCCTGCTAAGCATGGAGCCCAATGCAGGGCTTGATCTCACGACCTTACAATCATGACCTGAGCAAAAGCCATGAGTCAGACACTTACATGACTGAGCCACCCAGGCACCCCTGCAACAACAGATTTTTAGCTACAGGACTTCTCCTTGTATCTAATATGGAAACATACATTTTGCATATTATAGAAGATAAATATATACAATATCTCTCAATTTGACTTCAGAATATTTTTAATTAAACATTGTAATGGGCTGTTCAAATCTTTTCATAGTTAAACATTAAATATCCTGAATTATAGTGCTTTTACCCTTGTTTCCGGTATTTTCCTGTGGGCAACCAGTGTATATTCATCTTTTTGATTACATAGTCTTTTGGAATGTAGATCATAAGAAATGTTTGTAACAATGATTATTTACCAGATAATATTTTGAACAATGTAAAAGTTTCTACATGTAAATCCCTAAAGGTTTTAAGAATAATGCATCTAGAAATCTCAGAACCTTGCTTTGCCCTTATTTTTGAGAAAAGCATTATCTTTTACTTGTCCATAGTGAACTATATTAAGTGTCTCATCCGCCCCATTTTGTTCATTTATTCATTCAGTTAACAAGCATTCAACCCTCATTATCCCCCACGCATGGGTCTGGAAATTGATCATATAAAGACGAATGTAAAGGTTCATGCTCTAACAGAGCCCTTGTCTCATTTTAAAAAGAAAAATATAATAACAATAATAACCCACACAGTGGTTGGTGACATAAGAAAGATACATGCAGTTACCAAGTAAGACCAACACTGCCTTGGATAGTCAGAGAAAGCTTCCAAGGGGGATGCCTTCAAAAAGGTAAGCTTTAACTGAAATAGGTATTTAAAAAATGAATTTACCAGGTTTAAGAGGACAGCAGATAGAAGTCAGTAACATATCCAAAGAAGAATATTTGCTGAGGTGTGGTAGTAAAGAAATACAGAAGCTTAGGGGATTGAGGTGATGAGGCACAAAGTAGATTGTGGTCAGTGTGCTCAGGATCCTGCATGCCAAACTAAGGAATTTAGCTAAAATGTTTTAAGAGGAAAGGTTATAGATCACAGCCATCAAAATTTCCATCTTTTTTTTTTTTTAAGATTTTATTTATTTATTTGAGAGAGAGAATGAGAGAGAGCACATGAGAGGGGGGAGGGTCAGAGGGAGAAGCAGACTCCCTGCCGAGCAGGGAGCCCGATGCGGGACTTGATCCAGGGACTCCAGGATCATGACCTGAGCCGAAGGCAGTCGCTTAACCAACTGAGACACCCAGGCGCCCAAAATTTCCATCTTTTGTTTCCAAATTATTACTATACTTGTGAATGTCCATGTGAGCAGACTTGGACTGAATTGTTTGTTGCATATGGTGAGCATTTTTAAGGAAATTTCACCACCAATTCCTCTGCTGTTGGTACCCTGTGAGTTTATGATGACCTGAAAAAGCAGCAAGTGATTTTGTGATGCCCTTTATAATTAGTGTCCTTTTTGGTGTTTATTTTCCAAATGCTTACTACAGAAGAAAGAGTAACATGTTCAGGTTTTCTTCTTTACCCATACCTTGTAACCATACTATAAACAGGAAGGTTCAAGGATGATTTTTTTTCCCTACCAATTTAATTAATGCACGGTATGGTACGAGGGTATGTATTTTGAACCTATAATTTGCCTTGAAGTTACTGACAAATTGCTGTTACAAAGAATCTCTGCTCTAAGCTCAACTTTTTCAGCAACCCTTCCCAATTAACCCTTCCCATCATGAATCTTTCCACCAACCTCAAGTATTAGGAAAATGCTTTAGGGATTTCCTTTTTCATTATTTTCTCCCATTTTTGGCCTGGGCCCTACCTCCCTGTTCAAAACACCAACTTCCTAAACTTAAAAAGAGGAAACCTGATCCTAAAGAGAACAAAGACTGTATGTCATATATCTTTTTGTCCTCAGGACCTAGCATAATGCTCAATATATGTTAAGCTGTAGATGAGTATTAGATGAAATAATGGGCAGATAAGAGGGAGAAAGAAAGGGCAAGGCATAAAGGAAAATGTAGCCAGAGAAGGAGAGCAGAAGAAAGGAAAGGGAAGAAGAGAAGAAAGTAAAATAGAAATGGAAAGTGGAGCAGGAAGAACACCGTTATATCAATGATTTTAACTGCATTAGTCAGGATGTTGAATTGCAAATAACAAAGACCCTACTCAATATAGCTTATATAAAAGGGTAATCGATTGGGTCCTATAGCTCCTTATTACCCTACGGCATAGCTCAAGATTGAAGGAAAAGTTGCAGGAAGCATCACCTGAGGTCACAGAAGTGGAGACACTGTTTCAGGACTCTCTCCCTGCTCCCTGTTCAATCTTGTCTGAGTATCTTGGCTTAGCCTAACTGTATGGACATTAGTCACCTTCCTCTCTAGAGACCATCTCACTCTTAATGTCCCTACTCTGATGATACTTTTAGGGTACTACTTCTACTCCTTGAATTCCTTTGTCCAGAAGATTAGGAACTGTGAAATGGTTGCAACTTGGGACCCTAGTCCATTAATTTTGATCAAAATAGCTACATTTAGATTAAAAGGCATATAGTTTTAAATTAGGACACTGCTTTCTGGATTGCAGAGGTTACTTTATTTTTAAATTATGCTAAAAGATCACAGACATTAAGTATTAACTTACCATTTAATAAAAGAACAGCTAGATTGCATAATCAGGCTTTAAATGGTATTAGCTGATAACAAATAAACTTGGCCAAATCTGAATAATGTCTAACTTCTGCCCCACCAATCTCATGGCATGACATGAAAATCAAAAAAGGTGAAGTGTGTGAATACATACAATAAGGTCTATGAAACTACAGTTGCCATTATAGCTGTCATTTCTGCTGTTATTAATATTAAATAGATATTAAGAAGCAGAACAGGAAGGGTCAAAGAAAGCATCTCTTACCTTGTAATTCCTATCAAAGATTTCCTCCTGGTTCTTGATAAAATAATTATTACTCATTTAATTCCTTGAATAACCATTCTTCCCAGCATCAATATACTTTTTCATGGTCTCTAGCCCAATACCTCACACCATGCATGCAGATGCAGACATTCTTACTTTTCTAGTATTTCTCAACACTAAGGAACTGTGTTCAAAGTTAAATAAATGATGGTGTGAGGTGATTTATCCAATGGGGCAGAAAACAAGAGGATAAGTGAGATGAACATCAAGAACATGTGTTGGTCACAAGGGACCATGCTTTAGATGAGCTACAATAGAAGGCCAAGTTGACAGCAATGACCCTGAGCAGAGAGTTCTGACTGTAAGGCACCTGATAGCTTTGTGAAAGAGGCAAACGTCAAACTAGACATCGCAAGTTAAGTACAACTATGATAGGTAAGGACTGGAAGAAAAGAGTATCCCTGACAAAGGAAACTGAATAAAAGGCAGAAAGGTAGGATCAAATATTGGGTACAACAGCAAGTGATAAGTAGCAGGAGAATCAGTAACATAAGATAAAAAAGTAATTGTGGGAACATTCTCAATGTCAGCATTATAACTATCTTCCTAATCCCTGCCATACTTAGCGATAAAACAGGTAATAAAAATGGAATTAATTTAGTAGAATAACTATGGTATTTACAACTTTTCTAATTAGTATTATACTGGCCTCTGAAAATAAGCAGACCTATGCTCTCTATTTACATGTTCATATAATTTCAACACACAAAGGATATTCATTAATTGTTAATTTTTAAATATTTCCCTTAAAATTTGCTTATGCTGACTTGTATTCTTATGAAAGAAAATAACACATTTATATGTTGCCTTTGTCAAGGCCATGCTGAAAACCACCCTGTGCCATTAAAAGATATTTTTACTAATGGCATATAATCAAACATGCACTTCATTTGTCATTAAAACTTACAGCAAATATTCAACAGCTATGTAGCAATTGCAATGAAAACAATAAAGTTGATTTGAAACTGTAATGCCTGTGATTCATCTCATAAAATACAGGAAAAAAAACCCTGTAAAACAAATAAGATATGCAAAGAACACTTTATTCCCATTTGATTTACAAATGTTTAAAATACAGTTTTAATATCTGGCACTCATGATGATAACTATATTTTTTAAAATGAAGTTAGTGTCTTAAGCTTTGCTACTTGTTGTTATCATTTTTACAGATGAGTTATATATATTTTTCTAAACAATGAATAACTAATCTTGCATATGTAGGCATATAAAATGGACACCATCTTACTGTTTTTCACCTACAAAGGTGACATTTTTTTAGATTTCAACTATCAGACTAAAATCATACAATCACAAAATTTCAGAGTGAGAAAAATGGCACAAGATACCTACCGGGGTCCCTAACTTGGTTCTTAAAAATCCCCTCTAGTCTAAAACAAAGGCTATTTCATATCTGCATTTGTAATGTTTATAATAAAGAGCTTAATATATGAATGGGAACACAAGGGAGTATTCAATGCAGAATAAGCCCAATACTCAAATGGATCTTTCCCAGTATTTATCTACTTCAGATATTTTTTAATAAAAAAAGAAACACCTATCTCAAGCAAATATCTAACCTCACAATATAAAACGTATCTGAACATTATTTAGTTTTTTAAATGACCAAATTAAAAGATATGAGGTCTTACTATCTAGACTAAAAATATAATGCATTTATTTCTCTAATTTCAAACAAAAGGAACTAAAATTATCATTCCTGGATAACGTTCTTTCATCTAAGTAGCTTGGAAGAATCAAGTGAATTATTCAAATCTAGAAAAGAAAACCACTAAGAAAATAGATATTTTAATGTTCTTCAGCCTGTAACCTATCCAGGAAGAAAGAAATCAGATAAAAGATAACCTTGAGCTAACAAGGTTATGATGGATTCTTTCAAAGTGAGTCAATCCTGGGTCTACATGTCAGGTAGGACAAAAGGACACAGAGGGGAAATCTGTCTTCTTATATCCATCCCCACCCCAAAATTTAAGCAAACAAGAACACTGCTGATTAGCCAAAGAATCAATTGTACCTTTCTACCATCCTATCCCAATAAGTAAATTTATCTTACACTGTAAAATATTAGTTAATAACAGTTTTACCAATACAAAATTATTCACCTCTACACTTTAGCTTTTTCAAATATGAAATCAAAACATTTTAGGGAAGAAATAATGTAAGAAATCATATATGATTTAGCCCACTAACCATACAAAGAAAGTGAGCTTAAGGAAACTGAATTGCTTAAGATCCCACAGCTCTTGAAAGCAAGATTTGTCTCAAAACACTTGACTTGAGAACTACTGGCCCAAGGCTGTGATGGCCCAACGTGGTAGGATACCATCCACTTTTTCATAATTTGGTCATCTTTGCTATGTGATTGGGTGGTACATGTGTGTGTCCATGTATCTGTGTGTAGGTTAGACAGGCATTAATGCAGTTAAGACTCAATTTTATACTTATTAATAATCATTCTTAAATGGTCAGTAATCCTTTTTAAGTCTAAAGATCCCCATAAATTAAATTCTGTAATGCCACAGATTTATGCACAACTGGGTAAGCAAAGACATATCACAGTATTATCACAAAATATAACCAAAATATAAATTGCTAAAACAAGCAAATTGATAATTCTCCAGCATATGATGTATATGTTAAATCAGAAGGAGTAACAACAGAAAATTTCGTATAAAAATATAAAGGTTTTAGGTTGAGAAACAGAAGTTCATTGAGAATTCTTCTACTGAAAACAGAGCCAACTCATCACTAAAAATGACAACATATGAAATAATGTTTACAGGGGTAAACTGGGTTTCAAAATGCACATGTTGGCAATATTAGAATTTAACATAATGAAAATATAACGTATAAAAAACACCAAAGGTTTACAGCCAAATAAATGTATGAGGGAAAACTAATAAACACTCTGCATAATACAATTATTTGGGTGATATATTTAAAATAATTAGTTAACTTTCCTACATTAAAAACCGAACAATTTAAAAATACATTGGCAAATAAAATTTAATAATAAAATTTTATTTGTAAATGAATTTTTGGGGCTACATATTACATTTAAAATCACCTATGATTTTATTTATTATAAAATCCATTGCTACTGCTTTCTGTATGTATTATTTACATAAAATAGAGCTAATTACCAATTCCATAACTCATAAGGAAATGTGGTCCTTATCAATAGTCACAGCCTTTGTACAATTCCTCAAAGATAATATATATGCTGCATTACACATACATATTTTTACTTAAATGGTACATACCCCCAAATACGTTATTCATCTCAACTTCAATTGCTTATCACCTCCAAATAAAGAAATGGATTTTAGAATAAAACATAAACCTGGGCTTTTTTTTTTTTAATGTAGTCAGTTGCATTCCAATATTGTTTTTAGAATAAAGTATCTCAATGGCAGGGGCGCCTGGGTGGCTCAGTTGGTTAAATGTCTAACACTTGATTTCAGCTCAGGTCTTGATCTCAGGGTCATAGTCATGAGTTCAAGCCCCACTTTGGGAGCCTACTTAAAAAAATAAACAAAAAACAAAAAACCTATCTGAATGGCAAGTCATGAAGTCATGCTAGAAAAAAAGTATCTCAGTGAATTACAGAGGATCTGATATTATCATCATATTCTTTAAACTGTGTAATAAGTTACCCTGATGAGCAAGAAGATTGTCACAGTAAATCTATTAAAAAAAACCTATAGGCTGATCTGTATTTGAATACCTATAATGAAAAAGAGATACTACTAGTTTTGCTTATTGTACACATGGTAAGCATTTGATTTTCATATGAAAGTAAAAATGGTCTTCATTTGAAATTAAGGAAAAAATTTCCTAAGATCATAAAGAGCAACAATTAATATTCATTCTTTTAAAACTACATTAAAAACTCACTTCTCACCATTTCTTTAAATTCACTGCCAATTTTTAGATCAGAATTTACTTTTAAAAACATGAAATCTAAATTTTTAAGGCTAGATAAATTGTTCAACAATTATAAAAATTTTACTTTGTTTTTTAAGTAATCTCTACACCCAACATGGGGCTCAAACTCATGACCCAAAGATCAAGAGTCACATGCTCTACTGACTGAGCCAGCCAGGCACCCCTACAAAATTTTAAATGGTGTGAGGTCTATCCAATATTTACAAATGTTCCACTTTTCTTACCCTCAAAAATTTAACACTGAACCTTCCTAAATTTAAACTCCAAGTGTTATTGATAATAGTTTGGACTTAACAAAAAATGATGTTTACAATTCAATGACTTATGTTTTATCTTCAAACTCTCCTTTCTGAGCTCCATATCCATGCAGCTAATTGGCTACCTGACATCACTATTTGGATACACTAAAGGGATGTCAAACTCAATGTGTCTGAATACAAACCCATGATTTCCTATACCAATTCTCCCCCAACCGAAATGGTCAACTTCCAGTGTCGGTAGTGAATGGCACCACCATAATTCACCAGCCAGAGAGGCAGAAGTCACACATACCTTTCTCTCTCACTTCTTGTAAGAGTAGTCAATCCACCACTAGGTCTAGACCACTTTACTTCATACACTTATCTGTTACCATCTCCCTTCTACCTACCATCATTTTATACCTGAAACAGCAGGAAGAACATTCTCACTGCATTCACCCAACTCCACCCTTTTCCCCCTCCCCATTTCAACCCTCTGATGATGCTTCAGTGTCTTCCCATTAGTCATAGCAAATGACCGAAGTTTTTTAATTGGCCTACAAATCCATCTATCATCTAGCCTTTGCCAAATATTCCCAGTATCTTCCACCACTCTCCACCTTGCTCTCTGCACTCCAGATACATTGAAGTGTTTTCATTTTTCGAAACCTGTCATGTTCCTTTCCTACTTAAGGGTTTTTATACATATCCTTTCATCTGGCATCTTCTCTCTCTTAACCCACTTCTACCTATTCTTTCTGTAGATTCCCACTTAAACTTCACTTTCTAAGAGAAGTCTCTTCTGACTCCCTAAGTCAGGTCTTCATAATATATTCTCACAGGACAGTATTTGCTTCTTCAAAGCATTTATCACTGATTGTCTATGTGACTTATAACTAGATCTCTCATTGCACTGTGAACTAAATGAGGGTAGCATCTATGTTGGATGTCCCTGGTGCCTAGCACAGAGCCTGACATGCAATAGGTATTAATGAGCAAAATTAAAATGAGTAAGTGAATGAAAATGATAGTTTGGGGTAACTTTTTTTAATGTTCCATTTGTACCAAGGCATGATGGTATAAATAGAACAGAAAAATGTTGTATTCTTGAGGAAAATATTTAAAATTATTCCTCAGTCCCCAAACAAGAAGTATGGAGTCCAATAATGATGCTTATAAACTGTTAATTGCTTCCTGAAGAATGAAACAAAATTATTTACTCCCCACATGTAATTCAATGAATAAAATTTAGTAGGAGTCAATATGTACAGAATAAAAGAAGTTATATTTTATGAAGTTTTTCCAGTTACAATATGCTTTCAGATAAATGTTTCACTTAATGTCCAAAGGAGAACATGTATTGAGTATCTAGTGGTATTATCTCCAGTTATCAGATAAAAAGGTAGGGAAAGAGGTTTCATGTTTGACCTGTGGTTGCATTGCTAATAAGCAGCAGAACGAAACCTCTTATCTCTAACTCCTGTGTACTTCCTACTAAATTACAGAGCCTTGGCAGTGATCCAGATGATGTAAACCAGACAAGTTCTCCCAATGAGACCATGTAACTCCATGATGATTACGTTGCTGCTGCACAAAATTTTCATGATAATGTGCAATCTGTACTACTGCCTAAGAAAGCACTCACCCCACAAAACTCAACTCTACCAACCTGAACTTTCCAAACTCTTCTCCACTGAATTAAGGCTTACATCTGCATCTCCTATTGCAGTATTTCCTGCACTACATTTTATACCGATTTAGGGACACCTCTCCTTTAACTGAACTGTATGTGCCGGAAGCAAGAGGGCGTTCATATTTGTACTCTAGCACCTAATGCGATGCCGCGCTCACTATGGTCACTGAAATCCTGGGCAGTAAGTGGATATTTGCAATAGTAAATAAATGAATTAGGCCAAGAACAAGCACAGTACTACATGGTCCTGTGACTTCTAAATCATCAATACTTAAAATCTAGTGAGACCATTGTACTGAAATCTGGTTCTCTAGTCAGCATAATAACCATTAATCCAAATACATCATGTGTTTATAATAATATGGCAAAGCTCCTCTTACTGACAAGTTAAGGACCAAAGCAATTTGCACCAGGGAGAAACATTATTTTAAGCAGATAGAAAGGATCAAACATTTATAAAAACGCTGACAGGAATTAATACAAAAATGAGAAAATGATACACAGTAGGTTTCATTTATTCTAAATTTTGAAATACCTTTTAAGTATTTATTGTAGCATGTTGAAAAACAGAATGAGATATTCCCTTCCTACACAGACATTAAGGGTTCTGTGGTTTTATTTTTTTTTATTTTTTTATTTTTTTTAAGATTTATTTATTTGAGAGAGAAAGAGAGAGCATGAGGAGGGGAAGGGGCAGAGGGGGAGAATAACTAAGCAGACTCCCACTGAGCACACACCTTGATGCGGAGCTTGATCTCATGACCCATGAAATCAGGACCTATGAGATCAGGACCTGGGCCAAAACCAAGAGTCAGACGCTTAACCAACTGAGCCACCCAGGTGCCCTAAAACTAACTTCTGTATTAGTAAGCTGCTTAATGTAAGGAACTTTCAGGTTACCTCAGTATGCATAATTCTTTACACCTGGGTAACTGTATAAATTGATAATGTTGGCATCATTAAATCTCATGCTACTCACAATAATCATTTATTCAAACTCTATTCAAAAGACAAGTAGAATGGAGTAAAAGAAATCTTTTGTTTCTGAAACGTATAGACTTATGGGTCTTCTCAGCCACTTTGTTCTTTTGTTAGTTCTGAGCGAGTTCTAAGACAGCAGATCTTATCAATATGACAGGCCAAGATAAATGAAAACTCAATTTTTTCCAAATAACTATGGCCTTTTTCCCAAGTAAAAAATAAACCCAGAGCAATACTATTGAAAGCAAATGAATAGATTTTGTCAAAGCTTCAAGCAACAAGGAAGACAAGTATCTGGTCCCCTTTTAGCATAAGCTTGAATCATTTGTGACTGAGGCAATACTGAAAAGACAATTGCACGCTTCTCTGACAGAGAGATGGGTGCTACTGACTAAATAGAAGAAAAGGAAAATAGAGAAAAAAAAAAAATGACAAGAGTAATACATTCTTTGTTAGGACCACACTCACAAAATGATCAAGCTTCTTTCAGAGTAATTGATAAAGACTAAATTTTCTTTATGACAAAAGCAATCAACAATGCATCTGGCTTATGCTCAAGAAAATAACAATTTTATAAATTTATTTTATAACTTACTAACTCCAGGTATCATACCCATTCTCATCAGCTTTGTAAAATGACATTTAATGAATTTTCTTATCAGATATATCAGCATAAATCTCTGTCAAAGATTTCTTGGTCCAGTGTCTGGAATAAAGGCATATCTCTGAGTAGTTCTATAAGGAGAGAAATTCCACAAGCTGATGAAGTTTTTAAGTCTCGGTTGGATGCAATGAAGATCTCTTTTAATACCTATGTAGTACTGGTTTTCTTGCCAGATGATCAGGTTGTCATTTCAGAAACTAAAAGCTACCTGGCAAATTATCATCTGAAAACAAAGAAAGCTTATTAGATAGCTCACAGAGCAAAGAATCCTATAGAATGGCTGGAACAGTGAAGAAATGCTGCCAACACTAATTTAATAAGGTGCATTGTCCATATGATTATCTTTGCTGTTTTTCCATCTGTACTGTGTATTTCACTTCTTGTTCAAACAGGCTATGGGCAATTTTTAGAAAGGAGAACCACTAGGCTCAAATCAGGGAGTCCTAACTCTTCCAGGATCTTTCTTGGAAAAAGCACTTCCGTAGTGAGCTTTTTCATCTACAAAGTTAGAAGGGTGTGCTAGAAGACCTTTAAGTCTCTGCAAGAGAGAATAACTATGATTTCTAGGATGATTTTGTCATACTGCTGCTCCATTAAAAGGTTTATTAGGGAGGTCAATGGAAACCCAAAGAAAATGATCTCCAGATTCTCAACAGATTTCATTTTCCTGTCCATCTATGCCTGTCCTCAGTCACTGGAGATAACCCTTAAGTGACAGTATTCCAAAGGCAAGTATTTCATGCTGAATCGTACATGCCTGGTTCACAAAAGCTGTTTATATAATAGTCAATGCATATAGCCATGAAAGAATGGAGAATAAAGCAAAAGCTTTTTAATCAACTACTTAAGAGGTTATGGAGAGGCCACAAGGTGAAGTTATGAAGTAGGTTTCTAGTCGAGAATGCCATCTACTGACAATAAAATACTCAATATTCATATGATTTTATTGAATGAAGAGTCAACAGTGGATTTCAGTCCTGGAGCAGTTAAGAATCTGGTATGTAAAAATAAAAGCCCATCAATTCTTAGCATCCCTCTGGGGTTTTTGTGGGTATATGTTTAATAACTGTCATATCTCAAAACAGTTCAGTCTAACACCCCATTTAACCTTAAAAATATAATAGTGGACAGATTTGCCAGCCATGCATGGATGGTTTGAATGCTCCTAACAGGTGCCCCATAACCAACTTCTTAGGATGCAAACAGATTTCTATCAAAAGCTCTCAAACCACCTCAGAAAAAAATAAGGCCTTTTATAAAAGTAAAAACTATATGCTAAAGTAAAGAATCCTACATCTCTTCCTCAATTTTTCTCATGATTTTCCACTGACAAAACCATCCATTTAAAACCTGCTAATCCTCTGGCAGGGCTGTTTTAAGATGTGGAGGGTGATATGGGCTATGATAAGGGCTCAATTTCAATTATAAGAGAAAATACAACTGAAAACAAGAATATTATAACCTCATGTTTTCCATCTACTGAACTGGCAAAGATCAAAAGATTTACACTGTGTTGGTAAGTGCAAGGAATAAAAAACATTCACACACCCACCATTTTTGGCGGGTGGATCCATTGGTACAAAATATGTAAAGGATTATTTACCAATATTTATAAAAAGTAATAAAGCAATTTTTTTTACTCTTAAATATCTCCTTTAAAATTATATAGTCTAGGAATATATAGTCATTGACCCTACTGGTTTTAAGAGCTACTTAAAGAATGAAGATTAAATAAAATAATGCATGTCAAGTATATAGAACAAAAAAGTATAGGGTAGTTCATGTCATTTTTATTATTAGATGATGATAAGATTTAATCATTTTAGAAAACACTACAAATTTGAGACAAGTGTCATATTCATTATGATAAAAAGAAAAAGCCTATGTGTGTACTATACATACCTATATCTAGAACATGATTATTTAAATGCTCTGGTAAGCCTTGCCAACTGGAGAAATTTCTTTACAGAAATGTATAATTTATGAATTTCATTTGTGTTAATTTCCTAGGAATGCTTTGTTTTGAATTAATAAATGTCTAAAAGAGTAGGGGAAAAAAAACCAAAATCCTTATAATCTCAATCAAAATTATTATAATTCTATTAGGACATAATTGATTCAGTTGAAGAGTAATTTAACATTTTTCCAGCATTTTCTTCTCTTTCTATAACTAAATTACATTCTAGCCATTATCAACCATTCATTTTAGGTGAATGACAAAAAGAAAAAAATGTGAAGTGAAAGCACATTCATTTGACATTAACCCAAAATAACCAATTTGCTTCTCATGAGCCTTGGCTGTTGCTGAGGTGCATTTGTTAAATTATACCAGCAATTTTTCCTCAGGAATCTTCTAATTTTGTTCCAATCACTGGAGTCATGTTTATGTATTTCCTTGCACAGATATACTGCTTCCTCAGAGAACTCTTGAGAATAGAAATTCTTTATCAGATGATTGAATATCAAACAGTGAGATGACTAGCCAGTTAGGTTAAAAATATGAAAAGACATTTAAATTTAAACATAAAGGAGATCATCTGAATGACAAATTATGGGTGATGTAGAGGAATGAATTAGGGAGAACTTCTTCCCTTCCTTTTACTCTCGAGCTGCTCCATATCTAAGCAGTAAAGCTCAGTCACACTATCCTATTGTTTAGAGCTCTACTGTCCAGTAAGGTAGCCACTGGTCAGATGTGACTATTGAGTACTTTGTCATGTAGCTAGTAAAAATTGAAGATGTAGTACAATTGATGTAAAGTATCTCATTCATAACTGTTCTAATATTGGTACTTGTTGATACAAGATCTTGCCCCTCAAAACAAGGCATTGACCAGCCTGGTATTAAAGTCAGAAGGCATGAGTTTCCAGCGGTGTTACCTGGACAAATCATTTAAAGCCCCTGAGATTTTTTTTTTCTTAGCTATAGAGGGCCCGTCTGCATGACCAACAACATTGCTATGAAAATCACTTAAGGTATAGATGAGAATTCTTCAAGCCATACACATTATGACACTTTAAGTGGTATTAATATTTAGTTTTATCTCAACCAACATTTGGAATAACTGATCATTTGTAATTCATCTAAATTGGAGCAGAAATACCACACCTTTGCTGCTAATCGCATTGCTGTGTAGGACAGGCAGCAGCTGATTTGTCCAATCATTAAGTCATACCTTGGATTATTCCATAATAATTCTTTTTCAGGGGCTCCTGTGTGGCTCAGTTGGTTAAGCTTCTGCCTTCATCTCAGGTCATGATCCCAGGGTCATGGGATAGAGCCCTGCATCAGGCTTCCTGCTCAGCGGGGAGTCTGCTTCTCTTTCTTTCTCCTTCTGCCCCTCCCCCCTGCCCTTTCTCTACCCCCCCCCAAATAAATCAATAAAACCTTTAAAAAAAATTCTTTTTCAAATCCAGTAAATAGAGTATGAATCTCTCAAAAAGCTTAATAATTTTAACAGTACCAAAATCAAGAGTAAACAAATTTTAGATTAAAAACAGATTCAAAATCAATGATGGTGTTTTCCTCCTAACAATTCTCTTTTTCATATACTCACATTCACTCATCAAACATTTCAGTTGTGCTGTACAATACAGCAAAGTAGACAAGATCACAAGCTTTGGAATTACCAACTCTAGAGTGTTAAATTTCGGCCACATTGAGTGTTTTATGTGATCCTTCCAACCCTGTAATATTGGAATCAATTATTAAGTGTTGCAGGATTTTTGGAGAACTAAATGATGTATTAATTAGAAAAAAAAATTAACTCCTAGCACATGGTGTTTAATAAATATTAGCTAAAATAATATTTATTATTATTTAGTTATTGTTCTATACACTGAAGATACTAAAGACACAGGCTCTGCCTTCAGGCATTATTAACACTATCATCTATCAGCTGTATCTAAGGAAGTCTAAAGAGTAATTATTTTCCAGTATCCAGGAAACCATATGAATCTTACAGGCTGTTATCCTAATATTTAGCCCTGTGTAATTACAGCCTTGATCCTCTGAAGGATCCATTCAAGAAGCCTAAGGATTTTTGCAAACTAATATAGAGTTTACCTAATACGTTTCATTTAATCAGTCTTGTCATACTGAATTTCAGAAAGCTCTTGAGGAAACAGTGGTTACCTCTTCTAGCAGGCTTAAAGTTAGCCTAAGTACTCTGTTAAATGGATTTCCTCTTAAACCACTTTTTAATAACACACAAACCCACCATCATCACATCCTAATGCAATAATCATTTACCATGATCCTCTGGTTCAGTGAGAGAAGTGAGAGATAAATAATAAAAAACATCAATACCTTCTTGCATCCTTCCAGAAACTTGCCTCACTAAGCTCTTACCATGAGCACCCATCAGTTTTGCCAATTTATTTTCTTCCTACAATAAATCACAGAGTAGCAACAATGTTTAAAGCAAGGCCCTACTGGCCAATTTGGCAAGACCTCTATATTAGAGTTTCTCAAAAGTTGTACCACTTGGTAATCATTTCTTATGTGGTGAAAAAAAAAACAAAAAAAAAAACAGAATCCATATGGCCACAGCAGATTCTACCATCTACTGTCAAAATGGAATGTCAAGGGCACCTGCGTGGCTCAGTCAGTTAAGCGTCTGCCTTCAGCTCAGGTCATGATTCCAGGGTCCTGGGACTGAGTCCCACATCAGGCTCCCTCCTCCGCCGGAAGCCTGCTTCTCCCTCTGCCCCCCTCTCTCTCTCTCTCTGTCTCTCATGAATAAATAAATAAAATCTTTAAAACAAACAAACAACAAACAAAAAAACAAAATGGAATGTCAAATTCCCCTTTGCAGATAGCTGTAAATTAATATGGCATGTCAAAATTTCCATACACTGGCATGACTGATTTCAAATCTATCAACCCAGTCCTATTTATTAACTATTAATTAGATGATAGAAGACACAACCCAACTTTCAAAAGACTGTTATTTTTAAATAGGTCTAAATTCTAGTCATTCATATATATTACAAGTTGTTATAGACAGTCTTCAAAACACAGCTCTAGCCAAGTAGATCACTTAATCAAAGCCTCAATGTTCTGATCTGTAAAATGGAGATAATTACAGCTACACTGTAGTCATTTTACAAATATAAGAAATAATGTATATAAAGCACTTATCACAGTGTTATCACCACTATTGATGTTGTATTTTATTAGCTAGGGCAGGGGTCTGCAAACTTTTCAGTAAAGGGCCAGATGTTAAGTATTTTCAGCCTTGCAGGCCCTAAAATCTGTATCAATACTATGCAACTGCTCCCCTCAAAAGCAGTCATCAACAAGACATAAACAGATGAGTGTGGCCGTGTTCTAGTGAAACTGTATTTGTGGACACTGAAATTTGAATGTTATGTAGAACTATTATTCTCTTGTTTTGTTTTTGTTTTTTTCCATCTAAAAAACACAAAAACAATCTCAGTTGGTGGACAACATAAAGAACTGGAGAACCAGAAATGACCATCGGGCCATAGATTGCCAAGTCCTGGGCTAGAGGAGTCTGATCTGAATTTACATCAATTGATTCTATCATTAATTGGCCAGTTTTTAGGGGGAAAAAAATCACTTGCAACAAATTGAAAACGCTTTACATACAACACCATGTTATTTTCATTACCCTGTTGAACACTTTTGGAAAAACATAATACAAGTAATCCCTGCTTTCCAAATTTTGAGTTACCTACATTAGTCGTTAATGGCTTTTTCATAAAAGCAAAATCCTCCTCAGCTTGCTTTTGGTTAGCAAAAACAGGTACCAGTATAGGTCTGTATAAAAGCAAAGTAGCATAACTCGAACTTTCGGGAAGAAGGGGATACTCTTTGCTTTATGCTATTTCAGCCTACAAAAGGTTTCATAGGGCCTATTTTTGGATAGTGGGATAAACCTGTGTTTTGATTTCACTATTTAAACACCTACCATTTTGTAGAAATTTTAGGGGTATTTCATCTCCAGTGTAAAAAGTTCAACAATGGCACTTCAAAGCACTGCAAACAAATTTATTTAGCATGCTTGTTAAACATATTGCTTATTTTCCTTATAAATTAACTGTGGTTTGTGAAACAAACAAATGAATCTAACAACACAAGATGCAAAAAAACAATTTCAATAAATAGGTCTTCATTTACTATTTAATCTCCTTTCTGCCACTGACTTAAAAACAGCTGCCAGGAAGAGATGCAAACACCATATTTCTCCAGTTACATAATGTTAATTATAATGGAATTACACTACAAATAAAATCTTAATCATGTTGGCCACTCTTCTCCGTGTTCTTATTACTCACAGACTCCCAATCCATTAAATCTGCTGTGCTGCAGTATTAAAATGGATGGAAGTGCAGGGGAGAGAGAAGATGAATTTGGTTTGGTCAAAAGGTCAAGGGATAATAATTTAGTTAAATATGTAAAGTGGGGCATAATCTTTTCATCCTTTTTATATCTTATGCTTTTAATGCTGGATTATCTGCAAAATGAACAAAGGCAGTGAATATCAGGTCAGCTCTGCTGAGAATATCGAGCTGACTGACAACGGCACTGAAGGATGTGCTATTGAGGTTCATATTAGTTGCTCTCACGACATTAACTTAGAGTTTGGAGATATTTATCAAGCATTCCTTATCTATCCATACTTTACAACCCACCAATTTATTTACTTCTTGAACTTAATTACAATGGAAAGTGAAAATATAGGAATGCAAAGATAAATAAGCCATTGAAGTTCACAAATCCACAAGACAGGTTTGTTTGTTCCTTTGTTTTCCCAGTCATGACATCAACTTAGCACCCAATTAACAAAATAGCAACATTACTATGGTTGGATATATGTACAGATTGTTAAATATACAGGTAATAATGAAGCATAGATACATACTATAAAGCCAGACTGACTGTGTTCTGTATACTTAGCCATTTATATATTTGTAGGATTATAGATAATTTACCTGCCATTCTAAGCCCGAATTTGTCTGTAACATGCAAATAATGATCATAGTTACCACAAATTGTTAGGAGGATTAAAACAGTTAATATGTGTAACTAGTTTTTATATTAGCTAACACAAAGTAAGAACTATGTAAATCATTATTAAATAAAGCAATGGCTAAAATACTTATTGACTAATACTCTATATTACTGTTTTTATAATACTTGCATTTTGATAGGTCACTACTATTTGGCTTTTTTTAGATCTACATGAGAAAAAAAAAATCTAAAGAACTTAATAGCCCTATCCATGATAAATGTTTGCCAGTGATAAAGGTGAAATAGAAATCTAAGGGTTGTTTGCCTCAAATACCACCAACGTCTGACATAATTAATGAAACAAAATTACAGGGCAATAGGGCACTTAGTTCTAAAGCAGCTAATAATGAAGGAGTCCTTAACCAGCAGTGTAGAAAATTTGACTCTTCCATAATAACCCTGAAAATCTGCCACTTCATTAGCTCCTGCTCTGTATGTAAAGTGGTTACTTTCAATTCAGTGCTTTCTTCTCTTCCAAATATCCCTATGACCTACTATTTCCAAACTTCCAGGTCCTCAGAAATAAACTTGACATTATTCTTAACTCAGTTCCATATAACAGAGCATACCACTTTGCTAACGACCATAGGGAATGTCAAGATGTAGAAAAGGCAGCCCCAATCTTCAACAAGTTTACAATCTATTTGGATCAACAAAAGAGAACCTAAGTAAGACAAAAACAGAAACATACAACCATACAGCAAGGAAGAACTAAAACAGCAAACCTGGGTGCAGTTCTTTAGTGTTGAGAGTGTTTTTACCAGTGTGTTCTCTCATTTTGTGCCTCCATCCCACCCCAGTCCAGGAAATAATCCCCAGGAAATAAACTGTATTGGCATTATAGATTACCATACAGAGCCTCGGGAAATCTAAGTAACTTGGTCCAGGTCTTAAAGATGGAGGCAGAGCTGTAGTACAGAATCCAGATCTTCATACTCACATCTAAGATTTTAAACTACAGCACTCTCTTCTCTAAAAACAGAGACCCATAGGATTCCAGTACTCTGTCATAACTTCCCAGAGAGAGGATGTGAGACAGTTCATGATGAGTGGTTAAAAGTGAGCATGTTGGGGCACCTGGGTGGCTCAGTCAGAAGAGCATGCAACTCTTGATCACAGGGTTTTAAGTTTGATCCCCACGTTGGATGCAGAGATGACTTAAATAAATAAAACTTAAAAAAAAAAAAAAAAAGAGGAAGTAAGCATGCTGATGGGAGAGAAAGGTCACTGCAAATGGGAAATGGTGCCAGCTCAGAAAGGTAAAGAACAAATTCACGGTAATGGTTTTGAATGGAGACTTAGGGGGTGGGGGTGGCTGTGTTGACAAGAATAGAAAAGTCATTAGCTACTATTCTACATTTCCTATTGGCTGCACAAAACATTGGGGAGAAAGACCAGGGTTTTGAAGCAATTGCATTGAGCATCAGTAAGCTAAATTTCAACTGCAATACCTTTAATGCCAATCTATCTATCCTATTATCTCTCGTAAGACTCTGATATGACCCATACACTCAATCTGATTAACTGGGACTCCCCAAACCAACTGCTACCCAATATTGAGCTGACAGGAAGCACTTTAGTAAATCTTAATTTCTTAAACACTTAGTTAGAAGTACTGTGCTAAAATCTCTTATTTCTTCTTATTTTATCTTCACAATAACCACAACAGGTCTGTCAGGGGTGCCCAAGACCACCCCTACATTCAAAGACTTGCAAGAAACACTCACAGAACTCAGTATCTAAGCTGTACTTATGGTTAAGGAATTATTACAACCATGTATTAGGAATACACAAATGAATAATAAGAGAAAAAAAACACAGATGGAATCTGTAGGAATCCATATGCAAACTTCTTTATGTTCCCCTCTCCCATGTGGTGGTCAGAGAGTACACTCTTCTCCCAGCAATGAAAACATAATAATATATGTGCAATATATCCATTCAGGAAAACCTATTAGGGACTCAGTACCAGTGTCTGTTTGTTGGAGGGCTGGTCCATAGGTACTCTCTGCCTAGAATTATCAAAATTCCAGATCACAAGAAAGGAGGTGTTGAGCACAAACCATATTATTTGTATTAACAGACTAGGCAGAGTGAACAACTCTTATCAATTAGGAAACACTTTCTATCAGTACCAGCCAAGGGCCAATCTTACAAGCACCTTTCTTAGTTTCGGGACTGCTCTATCAACTCTTTCCTGCACACAGGGCACTTATTACTCCACAAAGATCAAGTAACTACAACACAGAGACATTCAATAACTCATCTAGGATCCTAGAAGTTCTAAGTGCTAGTGTGTCTTAGTTTGACAGCTCCTTAAAAATACAGAGACAAAGGACTTGTCAAATGGTTTAGTTTTAGGAAAAATTCCAAGAAACAGAAGTAGAGGTGAGAAAGAGATGACTAGGAGTCAGGGAAATGTGAGGATGGAAAGCTCATCCAAGGGTGTATTTTTTTTTTAAGATTTTATTTTTAAGTAATCTCTACACCCAACATGGGGCTTGAACTTACAACCCCACAATCAAGAGTCACATGCTCTACCAACTGAGCCAACCAGGCACCCCCAAGGGTGTTTTATTAATTTGGTTACCACCATGGGCAAGTGGGGATCAATCCCACTACAGCACAGAGGGAAATGAACTTTAACATTGTCCATTCAAAACACTGAAGAGGAGAATAGTTATTTACTGGTTCTCCATTACCTATTGGTCAAGGTTCTCAGGAACTATTAGCTTCCAATATTAGAGAAATCCTAGGGAAGAAAGTAAGAAGCCTTCGTGTGGTTTTGAAGCAAGCGTAGGAGTCAAAATTTATATCTAGACAATGCAAGATAGGGCATAAAAGGTGTAAATGCAGTCTATACTAGCCCTCGGCAGTTTAACTTGCCCAGACTATACCTAGGTCATCATGGTTGGCTTCCATAGCTTCCAGGGATTAAAGACACAATAATATGGACCAACATGACAGTTTTAACTACAGTTCACATTTGGTGTAGAAGAGGTTAGAGTAAAACTACATCTCAAAAATTCTAGTCATAACAGCATTTTTTACAGGAAGCTATTTAAGGCCAGCAGTGGTGTATATATATAAAATTTTGCAGGAATTCTGACTCTGGCTTAGTCAAGTTTCTGTCAAATATCAGGTTTCTATTAAATAACCTGTTAAATATGGACATATATATGTGTGTGTATATATATATACACACACACACACATATATATAAAACTGTGAGAGATGTGTGTGTGTATGTGTATATATACACACAAACAACTGTGAGAAATGTATGTCTGTTGTTTAAGCCACCTAGGATAGGATTTATTTTGCTATGGCATCCCAAGTTACGACAACAGTATACCAGAAGAAGGAAACATTTTAAGTGGAAGCAGAGAAAACAAAAAACAGGGTAGCTGTATTTGTCTAAAACCAAGTAGTAAAATATTGATCAACTAATTTAAACGGTGTCTTGAACATGGTAAAAACAATAGCTTCCTGATAGTCGGAAATGAAGTGGATACAAAGTATGAAATGAGTTATATGTATGAAAAAAAGTTATTACAGAGAAATAAATAGAGGCATGGTATGAATTTGGCAAAGCAAATTCCATTAACTTTAAGGTCTGTATTTCTCAAAAATGCCATTTTTTATTGGGGAATATTTGATGGTTTAAGACCCGCTCAAAACAACCATAAAAAAATGTTTAAATCAGGCTGAAATGTGAATTACGATTATGAGTTCTAAGTAAATAAACAGAGCTGATATAAATTACCTTGTCACAATTAAAATAAAAACAAAGTCATCTTTTTATTACATTTTATTTTTTATATACACCACAATTGAAGAATCTTCCAAAGAACTGTGCTCTAAAACATAGAGAGCAGTAACTTTAAAGCTCTGGGAGAGGTAGTTTAATAGATAATTCAATAGGTACTCTGGAGGCCTCTAAATAACATACAGGAAAATAATACACACAATGGCCCGGAAGAGTCACCATAACCCAAGTAGCAGATTTTGCCAGAGCCGTGCCAAATAACATTTTTCAGTAACCCTTGAAAAAGGCATACAAGAAAAAAAATTTAACTAAGTGAAATAAAGTCCAGTTCACTGACAGAATATCTGACTGGTTCATGTACATTTCTAGAAGTTTTCTGTGTCACTGGGATATGAAAATTCAAAATTATCTCAGACATATATGTATTTTTGGAGCCCTACAAAAAAGTATTAAGCTATAGCCAAGATAGATGAAGGACCAAAATTAGGAACTGGTTAAAATATCTATCACCAACTCTCTTCCTTCAGAGCTACTGTTAACATCAAGCTAGACATATGAAGATTAACACTGTGCCAACTCACCATCCCTGTGCATCTAGGTATTTATGGAAGATAAAATCTGCTTCATAGAAATGTGCTGAGAATTAGCTCTCTAGTATCTGCAAGCCCTTTGTAAACCTACGTGGAAGCTGAGCCCAAATCTTATCATTTCTTTAAACATTTAACACCTTCAACTCTAGCATTCTCTTTAACAGATGCTCCTCACATCTCACATGTCAAAGCACAGCTTCCTACAATCCCTAAAAATAGAAAACAGGATGACACATTTTGGTCCTGATAAGCAAAATTGAAGTTGCTATAGGACAATCTGATAAGCCAATCCTAGTATTATGAGAAATGGAAGGACCTCATTCATGATAGGAGAATTTAGGGAAGGAGAAGAGTAAATTGGGACCAATCTTTCTTTGTTGTACATAAACACTCACTCTGCCTTTTATCAAGGGAAAGGGTCCCTTCGGCTTAATACTATAAATATGTTTATCAGAATATGTAAGGTGAAGAGTTGAAGATAAGGAATTTTTAAAAATTAAATGTCACATATCTAAGCCAATTTATAAATCTGTTAATTCTACATGTCCAGATTTGGACGTGTCAAAAAAAAAATTTTGGACTTATGTTTTAGAACAAAGTTGTAAGACAGTATATGCATGTTCCTCATTTCTTTAATATAAACATACCATACTATTGGATTCTAAAATGTACTTTTGTAAACTTTGAATTTATCTGAAACTGATTGTATCTAAAACTGTGTTGTATTTTTAATTCTTGTATTCTTTTCTCCCCTTAACCCCTCCATAGAAAGCTGTGATTAAACTCATGGGGTCTCCTCTTAACTATAGACACATGCCAACCTCTTTCCCGTCTGCATAAATTCTGCACAAGCAATTCCATCTCCTTGTAATTTTATCCTCCTTGATCTTCACATGCCGATTTTCTCATCCTGAGAAATTCAGCTGAAACATTCTCTTCTAAATACTGTAGTCCCCAATACACTAATTAGTTTTCACCCACACTGTCAGCCCTTGTAACCCATTCTTCCTTTCCACCCAATCACATTAATATCACCATACCTCTTGGTTATGGTCACATTTGTTTTTTCCAATTTATTTTCATGTATCCATGGGTTAGGGTCTCCCCTATAGACTTTAAGCTCCCTGAGTGGATTATCTATATTCAATTCATTTGCCACTCTCTTCCTACACCTAACATCTCCTAGGCAGTCAAATATTTAATCTAGGACTATGTACAAGTCTATCTTTAGATCTGGATTAGAAAAAAAAAAATGACTCCAAGGTAACCTATTCTTTATGCACTGCTGTATTTTCCAAATTTTCTAAAACAAACATGTATTTCTTGTTAAATCAAGAAAAGTATCTCCTTTTCTAAGGGTGGCTTTCCCTTTATAATGCTCTTCTTAGGGCTTTGATTTTGATATCGTCCAGGTATTTGAGTCAAAGGCAGTCATTTACTGCTTGGTCATCAAAATGTACATATTAGTCTTCTATGGAAAAGATGTTCCCATCAGTGAAGAAGATACTCAACTATCTGGTAGTCCTGTTGGTGGTCATGACCTTCAAAAGCTTACTCAAGGAGGAAAAATAGGAGTTAAAAAATTGACAGTTTACAAAAGCTTCGATCCAACAGCATGAAATCACTTCCAGAGGTGCAGCAATCAATCTTTTTCTTAAATGGTATCAACCGCAAAGTCCATAGTGGAACAAGATTAACTTGTTTGGAACTAGACCAACCCTCAAGGCCAGGAAGGTGACAAGAGAAGGAGCCTAGTCAGAAAACACACTGCCTGCAAGAACAGTAACAAATAAAGGTCAACTTTTTCCTAAAATAGACAAGGAAGTCCGAAGGAGAGAGTTGGTGAAGCATGGGGATGAAGAATCATGTCACAGAAAAGCCCAGTAGCATTCACCAAAGTAAAGCAGACTAAATTCCAGGGGCTGAACTTCAACCCTTGAAAGAGAAACTTTAAGAAGTCAGGTAAAGTCATAATCCTACATTTAATGTAAAATCCTGAAGAGAAAGGCTCTTGAACAGAGCATAAAGATCCACTTTTCAGAACATGGGTCCAAGTGCCTATAATCTAAGGGTCTAGTTATTTAAACTAAGTCACAAAGGGCAGACAAGTAACAAGCACAAAACATCCATGAGCTATATGGATGGTGGGCTGTAGCTCTGTCAAATTTACTGTGAAAGAGAAAGAGCAGCTCAAGAAAAGTAGCTAATTTCTATCTGTAATTTAAGGGTTTGATTCTGTCATTAAAATGGATCTAAAGTAAACAATGTAAATTATTAACACGTCCAAGGAGGTTAAGAACACACAGATAAGGGGTGCCTGGGTGGATCAGTCGTTAAGCGTCTGCCTTCGGCTCAGGTCATGATCCCAGGGTCCTGGGATCGAGCCCCACATCGGGCTCCCTGCTCCGCGGGAAGCCTGCTTCTCCCTCTCCCACTGCCCCTGCTTGTGTTCCCTCTCTCGCTGTCTCTCTCTGTCAAATAAATAAATAAAATCTTTTTTTTAAAAAAAAAGAATATACGGATAAGATATGGATTATCTTGTACAGTACTATATATAATTTAAAATATTTATATCACTTTTTTAAGAATTAAAATGCTAAGAGACTATTTTCCTTTATGCAAAATTTCCTCTTTTCAACTGACCACAATAGTTTAGGTTACTATTTAATAAGATTCTTAGATTACATTTAACTATACTGAAGAGTATACACATTGAATTTATTTATTATGTACCTACTGGAATGCAGCATAAGCCCCTCCCCTTGGGTAGACATGCTATCCTACCTAAGGTTTTGATGGTTCACAGGATCATGGATTCATTTCATGTGATTGTTTTCTTGGGCTTTATGCTTTTTTTGTGAGGAAAAATTTTTTGTTACCGATTTTGACTTTAAGAAGATTTATACTCTAATGTCACCTAATAATGTCAAAATTCTATCATTCATAATGTCCCTCTCCTTCCATCTAAGACACTGCCTGTTTTCTTACCGTTATTACTCTTTGAAAGGAAAAAAGAAAGATGGGGGAGAAGTTTGCATTGCCTCTTTCAAGGAAAAAACTGACTGCCTTTACAAAAGCTCAACATTAGGGGCACCTGGGTGACTTAGTCAGGCCTCTGCCTTCAGCCCAGGTCATGATCTCTGAGTCCTAGGAAAGAGACCAGGGTCTGACTCCCTACTCAGTGGGGAGTCTGCCTCTCCCTCTCCCTCTGCTCCTAACCCCACTTGTGCACTCTCACTCTCTTGCTCTCACATAAATAAAATCTTTAAAAAAAAATAAAAACCACAAAAACTCAACATTAAATAAATATAAATCTGAACAATTGTCTGATCGTGCTTGACCCCCATGACGATACCATTTAAGGCTTGCCACTATAATCTACTCATTAACTGTCCAGATTGAGAAACAAACATGAATTGATCTGAAAAAAAACTAAGTGTAGGACTGTTTGGGGATGTAGCAATATTCAGACTTCAATTAAACTATTTGTTCCTGTATCCCCTTAAGCTACAATGAACACAATTTCCATACTCAGGATACTCAGAAGGCTGATGTATTTATTTTTAAAGATTTTATTTATTTGAGAGTGAAAGAAATAGCGAGAGAGAGCACAAGTGAGGAGGAGAGCGAGAAGCAAGTTCCCGCTGAGCAGGGAGCCCAACTCGTGCTCAATCCTAGGACCCTGGCATCACGACCTGAGCTGAAGGCAGCAGCGGCCCAAAAGACCAAGCCACCCAGACGCCCCAGGAGGCTAATGTATTTAAACCACATAACCCACCTTTCTAGGAGCAAACCTATTGAACAAATACGTACGTTTAAAAAAATAGTACTACTTTGCATTTATAGACACCATTCAGTTTCAGCCCACGTTGAAAGAGTACAAAATTTCTAAGTATGAAATTTGAGTGAAACAAACATAATAATACTCAGCCACATGGTAAGATGTAACGAATCCCAGTTTGAAACAAGCCCACTAGCATTCTCCAAACTCATTTCTGAGCATGATAAGGGCTGTGCCGTGCCAAAGAGCCCATTCCACCCAAAAACTGAAAGAATAATTAAAGTCCATTGATGTAGTCTGTTGCTAACCACATCCTAAATTCTGTAATCTTAGCTGTGTACAATATAACAAAGTAATAACAGAAACAAATCCTCAATCGCTACATTTGTTACTTTATGCTCCCAGGGAAATAATTTCCTATGAGAAAAGCACCAACTCATTTCACCAATGGACCACTTAATGCACAAAAACAAAACCTACTTTTCATGGGGAAAACAGACTTTTGGTGACTGGCAAATGGGAAGGGTGATAGGAGCCTGGAGAACATTTGATCTGTTGGCAAGAGAAACCCTTACACCGCACTCTGCCTCAGCTAAATTTGAGACCTCAGCACCTTGAGTTTACACATTAATGCTGATTGCTACTTCTCAGTGGAGAAACAGTGAGGGTACAGGTATAGAACACATTCCAGCTTTTTTTCTAGAAAATAACACACACCTGCTCACTGTAACGTAATTACTGAACGGTAATTAGAACTTAGCACTGGGGTTTAAATAACAAATGCTGGATTTTTTTAGGACCTGGCTCAAAATGAACTGAAGTCTTAAGTCCAGTGATTTTGCACAAGGTTCCAGGGAGGCAAGGGGTAAAACAGGAAGAGTATCAGGCCGTGGGCTAGGAGCCTCAAAGTCCCTGCTCTTCATCTGACTAGCTGTATCCTATCATCCCTCAATTTCCTCATCCACAAAATGAGTGAGTTTAACTAAAGACACCTAAAGCTCTCAGTTTCAACACTCTAACTGTCCCGTTTTTCAGATTATTTTAAGACAGTAATTTCAGTTAGTAAGCCAGCTTCCCAACTTGCCAAGCAACACCAAACATAACAATTGATGAAGTGGTGCCAATGTTGGCAAGACACCGAAAAGGTTTGAAACAGAAAATTCTTTCATATCAGGAACAAAATCTGTATTTATAAGAGCTATAATGATCACAAAGATTCATAAAGATCCCCAGTAACCTGTGGATCACACTTTGAGAAAATTTCTTCTCAAAATTCTTCAACCCGAGTTACATATAGGCATCACATGGGGTCAATTTATAAAACACCGGTACTTAAGCTCCCATCTGAGATCAATTAAATAAGAATCCCTGGGGCCAGGCTCTGTCATTACTATTATTACTATTTTTTAAGTCCCCATACAATCCTAATGTTCAAAGACTGAAAGCCACTGTTTTAAACAAAAATAAAATTAATTAATAATGGGGGGCACTTTAAGGGCATTCAAGAAGAGCTTCGATATGAAAAAAAAAAACATTTTAAAGCATCAGAATACCTATAACATTCTAAATGTATAATGTAAAAATTGTAACATTTCTGGGGGGAAGGGGGCATACATCCCCACACAAATAATTCTCGGACATCAGCTGGATGTCTTACAATCCAACTCAATTCTGATACCTATACCCAGAAATAATCAGGTTCCATAGGTAAAAGCTTCAGTCCTACAAGGCTTCCCAGCCATTGCCTCTGCCTTGCCCAAATTCAGACGCCAAATGCAAATCCAGCATATCCAGGCTGTTCCTGTGCCGCTGACTGACCAACTACAAATTGCAGGTTCCACAATCCCCTTCAACTGAGGATGCCAATTCTAAATTCAGATTGTTACCTGTACTTCTAGCCAACTGGCTATAAATTAGAGGTTCCCACAACCTCCTCCTTCCTTGGGTTGAATTAATTTGCTAGAGAGGCTCACAGAACTCAGAAACATTTTACTTACTGTATCATCACTCAGGAAGAGCCAGATGGAGGCCATGCACAGGGCTAGGCATGCGGAACAGGCCAGGAGCTCCCATGCCCTGCAGACATGCCACTCCCCCATTACTTCCCCTGAGTTCCCAAACCCAGAAACTGCAAATGGCTGTGTTCCTGGGTTTTTAAAAGTCATGATTGCTTAAATCACTGGCCACTGGTGATTGATTTAACATCTAAGCCCTCTCCCCACAGAGGATGGGAGCAGGGGCTGAAAGTTAAACCCTCTAATCACACCACTGGTTCTCCTTGCAACCAGTCCCCATCCTTAGGTGCTTCCCAAAAGTCACCTCATTAACATAACAAGAGACAACTTGGTCACTCTCAAGGCTTAGGAAATTCCAAGGGTTTTGGGAACTGTGAGTCAGGATCCATGGGTCATTCAGATGACCAAATATATATTTTTCATGTAAATCACAGTATTGCAAATGTGTTTCAATATTTTTAACTAACAACCAAGAAAAATATATATTTTAAATTCAATATGAAGAATTTACTAAGTTATTTTAAACTCATGAATGGTAGTTGTTACAGACAAAATTGTGTTATCAAACAAGTTTTGAAATGCCTTAAATATAGAAATTTATTTTTATATCAAACAGGTTTTGGAATGCCTTTAATACAGAAGTTAAAACAAGAGTTGATTCTAATCCATGTAGGAAAACATACACATAGTTCTCTAAGAAAAAGAGCAAATTAAACCAATAGTTTAACCAATAGTTAAATTTAGTTTACCTTACCCAAGAATCCTCTGAAAATCCAATTATCAGGGAAATTGTATTACTGCCAAAAATATGGTAATTGTTAAATAAATATTACTTGTTACTATTGTCCATCAATTCATTACTATTTGCTTTTGTGTTTACTTCTGGAAAAAAATAATAAAAAGCCTATACTTCCAATGAGCTTTGGATGTAGTGAATGAAGTGGGCAGATTCAAACAATTAAAAGATGGTAAGAAAGCAGTGAGAAAAAAGGAGGGCAGCTGGGAGAGAGATGAGTAGTCTCTTCACAGAGAAGATGGAAACAGAGTTGAGGACCTAGTAAATTAGTAAGGTTTGGGGAAAGGAAATGAGAACTAACATGTTCTTAGGCCCAATAAAGACTTCAGTATGCCAGGACCTAGGGTCCCAACTATGATCAACTACAGCCATTGAATCACATCACTTAAAAGATCGTGGTAGCTGGAACTACATCAGGATCAGCCAGGTGCCATCACTTCCTCTAGCCCTCTTCCTGTGAAGTCTCACAAAAGTGAGAATAAAGTTTTTATTGACATTATGAAATATCATATATAACTTTATGCATTTTTCAACTTACATTTTCCACATCATCATAGATCATGGACATCTTTTCGTGTAGGTAAATATAGACCTAAACTATATCCATTTTATGAGCTCCATATATTTTATTGTGTGGTTACAGCATAAATTTCAACCATGCTTATTAAAACAAGACTTGGATGAATAAAACTGAATACACAGAAACAGGGACATGGGTATATTTATGCACCTCTATAAAGATTCCAATAAAACAGACACTAAGACAGACACACTGTGTTACCAGTCAGGAAAAGGCTAGGTTATGCTTCAACAACAATAACACTACAAAATTAAAACTCAGTGTCTTAGAGAAATTTTTAGTTGTCACTTGTACTCCACATCAGACATGGAAATGCAGAGGAGTCCTGCTCATCACTCTCAATAGGAACCCAGGTTGACAGAACAGCTCCCAGTTGGAGCACTGAATGCTGTCATGATAGGAGGCAGAGTTAGCAAAGGAAATGATGGCTGGTTCTTAAAATTTCTCCCAAAGTTGTACTTACTACATCTGTTTTAGGATTTCAGCATTATCAGGGGAGCTACAGCAAGGTCCAGTGGAGGACCTTGCATAGAGCATAAAGTCAAAAGCTCAGTATACATCTTCCTGGCTAATCTTCTCATTGGGAAGATACCATGTGATTCCAAGGTAAACCACAGGAAGTAGCACACGATACATTCCAGTGTTGAATGAGAAGGCAGTGCTTAGAAACACAGACTTTTAGACAGATGTGGTATCACCATTATCCACTTAGATGATATTGGATATTATTTGAACTTCAGGTCTTATTTTGTTATCTATAAAAGTAGAATAACACCCCCCTATGGGAGAGATTGGCTACTTGTTCACCAAACTTAATTTCCTTCCCCCCTGCATACAAGGCTGGATTACATTTCCCAGGCTCCCTTGCAATTAGGTACTACATGACCAAGTTCTTACCAGTGGAATGTCACTAAAGGGCTAGATGCCTCTTTCAGGCCTGGCTCATATAAAACCATCTCTGCTATCCTTACCTTCTCTCTCCGCTCTTGTGGTGGGTGCAACAAAGAACCCAGCAAAGGACTCAGAAGGTCTGTAAAATGGTGAGCCACAACTAGAAAGACACATTTGTATTAAATTGTTGGGTGGGGGCACCTGGGTGGCTCAGTTGGTTAAGTGACTGCCTTCAGCTCAGGTCATGATTCCAGGGTCCTAGGATTGAGCCCCATATCATGCTCCCTGCTCAGCGGGGGGCCTGCTTCCATTGCTTATGCTCTCCTGCTCTCTCATTTTGTCAAATAAATAAATAAAATCTTTAAAAAAATTTTTAAAAAATAAACTGTTGGGTGAAATAGAAATGTCTATTGTGTGGTAGTTGGGACTTTAAGCATTTAGCCTACACACACTATTGTACTCCCATATTAGGGCACTTATAAAGACAAATGAAAAATTAAAAGAAAATTCTTATCACAGTGCCCATAAATACTGCATACTAAACAACTACTAGCTATGATCCTTGTACTATTCTGATATTTACTATTTGATAGGTATGAGTATTTTTTGTACTCTAGTCAATTTCAACTTGCATAGACACCATTACTGACCAATAAACACATTTAAAACAAAATGGGCTCCAAAAGTCATTCTTAATATCACTACCTTCATATCAAATACAAATACTGTCCAATAATAGTCCAAAACTAAATATGGCTTCTTACTTCTTTTAGTAAAAACCCAATCCTTAGAAATGTTATTTCAAGGTAAAGGAGTACTCACATTCATTATTTCGAGAACACTGGCACAAATGTATATTGATTTTTAGGTTTTATAATGAAATTTGCTTGATGTGGTTTTCTTCACAAATGAAATGAACATTGACCTGCCCGATTGCATATTGACGATGAAATCATCTTTAGATACAGAAGCCCGTGTAGATACTGTCAAAGAAAGTTAGGCATGATGAATGGGCTCTTTTGTAAGTTGACAATATTAGTTCTGACCCTAACTTTGATCTTTCCCTATTGTTTAGAAAGAGGAAGCAGGAAGATATTACTTCTCTTCTTCCTCACTTTACCTCAAGAGTCCTGTTTCTATAACTGACTTGAGAAGAAAAAGAAGGGAAGAGGGTGCCTGGAAAGAAAAATCATGTGGTAAGAGCTTGTATCTATGAAATAAGTGCAGGCAAAATATTCTCACCTGTCAGTAAAAATAACTGTTTACTAAGAAACAGAACTAGAATAGCTGGAATACTCTTCTGAGTATTCACCACCTCCCTACTTTAAATGCAAAGTAATAAAATGTATTCAATTGTTTTGCATTTCCTAAAAATGAGACTTTCATCTCTCAGAACTGCAGATTAAATGTTTCTCTGGTTATGTGCACAGGATACACCATCTTATCCACTCATTACAGAAGTTTATTTAATAAGTTTATGTTTCTGAAAAGGAAAAAACAGCCAGTTTTTTGAGAGCCATATACATGTCACTTTGCTGAGACAAATATTAGTCCCATTTCATTTCAGGTTTTTAGGTATTATTATTTGGACTCCAGGGCAGAAGAACTGAGGGACTATTTTAAAATCACCTAAGCATATTTTTCATTCATTACTGAATGGCTACTATGTACCTTGAGGACAACATATATATAATCCCTGCCCCTTTGGGAGCTTATAATTAAGAACATGTTAGGTTGCATTTAGGCCCAAAATGGTTCCAGGAAGATAGAAGTCCCTATAATTCAAGTTACAAGTCCCCAGTAGAAGTTTTAGCTGAGGGACACCTGGGTGGCTCAGGTGGTTAAGTGTCTGCTTTAGGCTCAGGTCATGATCCCAGAGTCCTGGGATTGAGTCCCGCATCAGGCTCCCTGCTTAGCAGGGAGTCTGCTTCTCCCTCTGCCTCTGCCTCTCTCTCTCACTCTCTCTGTTTCTCATGAATAAATAAATAAAATCTTTAAAAAAAAAAAGTTTTAGTTAAAAAAAAAAAAGTATGGCTCCTAAAATGGTCAAAGAAACATAAAATTAGCTCTTTGAGGAAGACGTGGTCGCAGCTACAGCGGAGGTTTGGACGCCCCGCTCCTGCTCCTGACTCACCACTGTTCGCTCTCCCCGAGGAACAAGTCGGTCAGGAAGCCGCGCCGCAGCCATGGCTTTTTTAAAGACACCGGGAAGACTCCCGTGGAACCGGAGGTGGCGATTCACCGAATCAGAATTACTCTCACCAGCCGCAACGTAAAATCTTTGGAAAAGGTATGTGCTGACTTGATCAGAGGCGCAAAGGAAAAGAATCTCAAAGTGAAAGGACCAGTTCGGATGCCTACCAAGACTCTGAGAATCACTACAAGAAAAACTCCTTGTGGTGAAGGTTCTACGACCTGGGATCGTTTTCAGATGAGGATCTATAAGCGACTCATTGATTTGCACGGTCCTTCTGAGATTGTTAAGCAGATTACTTCCATCAGTATTGAGCCAGGAGTTGAGGTTGAAGTCACCATTGCAGATGCTTAAATCAACCTTTTTAATAAATTATCAGTTGTTAAAAAAAAAAAAGAAAGAAACATAAAATTAGGTTGGGGAATCCCACTTAAATCAGTGATTATACTTTTCTGCATTTTCATAGTATTCTTTTGTGATCAGAAAAAAAAAATCACAAAAATAGTGATATTTAGAAATTTAAAATACTTTGCATTATTAAATAATATGTTGGCTATAACAGAAAATCATCCATGTATTAAAAAGTATAGAGAGTAGGCTAAAAAAGCTATTTTAAACTCAACAGTTCATAAGAGACAATATTAATATCTTGCTAAAGATAATTCATTTTGATGTACCTTTTTCTCACCAAAAAGACAAAAAAAATTGCGATTTAAAAAAGCAGTGACTATTTTTATTAAGCAAAACCTAATATCTATGTCTATCCACTACAGATAAATACTTAAATATAAATGTGATGATATGATTTCAGCTTCAAAGCAAACAGATTTCACAGGATTCTATACTGACAGTTATGAAACATTCATATATTATCAGGCCCAGAAATCCTGTCCTAACTCAACTTTCTCAATTATCTACTCAGTAAATTACTATTTCAAACTCCAAATGGGTCTTCAAGAGCTGACAGGCTGATATTCCTCTGACCAGGATGGCTTTATCTGACGTGGTGCCTTGCATCCTTTCAGAGTCCCAGAACAAAAATTAACACAGCAGCATTTCTCTTATGTGCCCTAAATCTGAAGGGAGGAAAAAGGTTCAAAACTAACTGTTTTTTCTTAAACACTTTATTTAAAGACTGTGTTTTTTTTTTTCTTTAAGATTTTATTTATTTATTTTGAGAGAGAGTGTGTAGGTGAGCTGGTGGGGGGGGGAGGGGCAGAGGCGGAGAGAGAGAATCTCAAGCAGTCTCCATGCTGAGCATAGACCCCAAAGCAGGGCTCAGTCGCACAACCCTGAGATCATGACCTGAGCGGAAATCAAGAGTCAGACACACTGACTGAGCCTCCCAGGTGCCCCCATGAGGCTGTGACTTTTAAAATTTCAAAGCCTGTGTACAACTTTTTAAAAGATTATTTATTTATTTATTTATTTATTTATTTATTTATTTATTTATGAGAGAGACAGCAAGAGAAAGCACAAGGGGGGACAGGGAGAGGGAGTCTGACATGGGGCTCGATCCCAAGGACCCCGAGATCATGACCTGAGCTGAAGGCACACGCTTAACTGACTGAGCCACCCAGGCACCCCAAAGCCTGTGTATAATTTTAAAAGCCATCCGAAGTCTTATTTTGCTTAACCAATAAAACAGCAAGCAGAAAGATACAAAAGTGTAAAACTCCAAGAACAATCTGTGAAGATTCTACAATTGCAAAAGAAACAGTTTACCTACTTTTTAAAGGATCAAAAGAGAAGCTTATACTATTTTTCTGTGTAGTTGCATAAATTTCATTAAATGTGTATAATAACATCAAAGGAACTAATTCATTGTTAAGATTTGAAGGCACTGGAAGTTTGGGAATAATTAAAAAGATGTATGCAATTTTTTTTGCTGAGTAATGAATATGTCAATAAATATGAATTTTACTAGACCTATTTATTAAAGTGTATACATCAAAGATCCTAAAAGTTAACCACTTCTCTGCATTTCCAACTATTCATAAGTGCTCCTCATGGAGTATAACGATGAATGAATACAAAACTTCAAACACAAGTTACGAAATATAATTTACTATGAGAGTAAAAAAAAAAATTTATTTACTTGAGATAGAGAGAGAGAAAGAGAGCACGTGAGCACAAGCAGGGGGAGGGGCAGACAAAGAGGGAGAAGTAGGCTCCTGGCTGAGTGGGGAGCCAGAGATGGGGCTCAATCCCAGGACCCTGGGATGGTGACCTGAGCCAAAGGCAGATGCTTAACCTATTGAGCTACTGAGGTGCCCCATTATGAAATTTAAGAATCTAAAAATTGTAACTGTTTCCTATATTTATATGATGAACTTTTGAATATACAGATTTAAAATGCATACACATGACACTCATATACATCCATATATATATATATATATATATATATATACATATATATATGAAGAAATTATAAGAAAAAAGGAAAGAAATTTAGAGAAACCTTGTTTTATGTATTAACTATATATCCAAGTCCACATACTGATTCTGTCATTACTGGCTAGACAACTCTGGGCTCGTAGTTTCAACTTCTATGTTAGTTTTGTTATGGCTAGGAAAAGCAGTGTAATTGATATATAATATATATAAGGTACTAAGTCAGCATATTACCTTAGATGGTCATATTGAGAGAAAGAGAAAATGTGGGGAGGGACAAAGGGAGAGGGAGAGAAAGTATCTCAAGCTGACTCCACATACTAAGCACAGAGCAGGGCTCGATCTCAGGACCCCGAGATCATAACCTGAGCCAAACCAAGAGTCAGACGTTCAACCAACTGAGCCATCCAGGCATCCCAAATTGCACGAGTTTCTTACATATTCTAGATATTAACCCCTTATTGGATAAATGATTTGCAAATATCTCCCATTCAGTAGGTTCCCTTTTCATTTTGTTGATGATTCCTTTGCTGTGCGGAAGCTTTTTAGTTTGGTGTAGTCCCATTTGTTTACTTTTGCTTATCTTACCTTTGCTTTTGGTGTCAAATCCAAAAAAAAAAAAAAAAAATCATTGCAAAGACCAGTGTCAAAGAGTTTGCTCCCAATGATTTTTTCTAGGAGTTTTATGGTTTCAGGTCTTACTTTCAAGTCTTTAGAGCATCTTGAGCTGATTTTTGTATATGGTATAAGATAGGGATCTGTTCTGATTCTTTTGCATGTGGCTGTCCAGTCATCTCAACACAATTTATTGAGGAGACTATCCTTTCCCCATTGTATGTTCTTGGATCCTTTGTTGCAAATTAACTAAGCATATATGCATGGGCTTATTTGGGGGCTCTCAATTCCATTCCATTGATCTATGTGTCTGTTTTCATGCCAATACCATACTTTTTGATTACTATAGCTTTGTAATGCAGTTTAGAATCAGGAAGTATGATGTCTCCCCTTTTGTTCCTCTTTTGCAAAATGGCTTTCGCTATTCAGGATCTTTTGTCATTCCATATGAATTTTAGAATGTGTTTGTTCTATTTCTGTGAAAAATGACATTGGAAATTTTATAGGGATTGCAATGAATCTCTAGATTGCTTTAGGCAGTAAGGATATTTTAACAATATATTAATTCTTCCAAACCATCAATAAGGAATATCTCTCCATTTATTTGTATATTCTTTAATTTCTTTTTTTTTTTTAAGATTTTATTTATTTATTTGACAGAGAGAGAGAGTGAGAGCAGGAACACAAGCAGGGGGAGTGGGAGAGTGAGAGGGAGAAGCAGGCTTCCCGCCGAGCAGGGAGCCCGATGCGGGGCTCGATCCCAGGATCCTGGGATCATGACCTGAGCCGAAGGCAGACGCTTAACGACTGAGCCACCCAGGCACCCCATATTTGTATATTCTTTAATTTCTTTAAACAGTGACTTATACTTTCCAGTATACAAATCTTTCACTTCCTTGTTTAAAGTTATTTCTAGATTTTTTATTTTTTGATGCAATTATAAATGGGATTGTTTTATTAATTTCCCTTTCCAATAGTCGTTGTTAGTATATAGAAACAACTGGTTTTTGTATGTTGATTTTGTATCTTATAACTCTACTGAATTCATTTATTAGTTCTCATAGTTTTTTGGTGGAATATTTAAGATTTTTCTATATATAATATCACGTCATCTGCAAATTGAGACACTTCTACTTCTTCCTTTCCAATTTAGATATATTTTGTTTCTTTTTCTTGCCTCATTGCTCTGGCTAGGACTTCCAGTACTATGTTGAATAGGAGTGGTGAAAGTGGGTATCCTTATCTTGTTCCTGATCTTATAGAAAAAGCTTTCAGTTTTTCAACATTGAGTATGATGTTGGCTGTGGATTTGTTATATATGGCCTTTATTATGTTGAGGTACGTTTTCTCTATACTCAGTTTGCTAAATATTTATGCATATGTAGTAAGATATGTATATATTTTAATAAATTATTATGTTACCAAAAAGGCATAGCCATTCTCAGATTAAATAAGCAACTAATAAATTGTGATATGAGCAGTTTTGTGGGTCAGGAGATTATGTTTAAAGTCCAAGTTCTACCACTAGCTAGCTATGTAACCTCAAATAAATTACTTAGCTTCTCTGAATCTTAAATTTTGATAGTCTGCAAATTGAAGGAAATGAATTATAAGTAAAGCACAAACATTGGGAGACTGGCTGTAAAAGACTCCATCATCTGAGACTTTGGAAAAACTGAAACTCAGTAAGTTCTAATACTCCCATCAGGTCTCAAACCCACTTGGGTAGGGTTCTTAATAGTCCATAAGGTTTCAAATACACTCAACAAAATGATCCTTTCTACTTTAAATCCCTGAGTTTAAGCTGAAACTCAATGTACATGACCACAGAAGTAGTTCTTAACAGTGCTAAAATTAGAACCAATACTTGTATCTCCCATCTTCATGATTTTTCTAGGGAAAGCATAAGCAACAACACATTGTGGTGATTATCCTATTATGTTATATAAGAACTAGGAAACTTGAAGTCAGGGAGCCTTGAAAATACGCACGGATTTTTTTCAATCAGAAAACGTCTTGGGATCTATATGTTTCCTTCAAAATGAGGAATTGTTTAATGGCTACTGAAGCTAGAGGAAGAAACAGAAGCTGCTCTTTGAAGGGAGGAAAAAAAGTCGTATTTCCCTCAAAAAGCAAAGAAAAATGCCTGTAGGAATGTTTCATTCTAACAAGTGATTCTACTATATGGCTTAAGAACTTTGTTCTTCTAGTTGGGGATACTGAAAATAGCCTCCTCTGTAAGATTTAAAACACTTTAATATATTTTATTTTGTATATAGGAGGGTGTAGAGGAGGTTGACAAGGATTGGGATAGGAAGATAACTAAGAATCTTTTAAATGAAGAAAATCATGCATTATGTCAGTTTTAGCATACTATCATGATTGTGGCTCTCTGTCTAATAGATTCTATCATATAATATCTGAATGCAAAGAGAAAAGTCTGGAATTTTTAAGTGATAAAGATTAGAAATGAAAAAAAAAAAAAATCTTTTCTCCCCAGCAGCATATGCCAGCTTACGATTCTCAAGGCTTTATACTCTGAGGTCACTTCCTAGCACTTCATTCTTGAGTACTTCTAGTCGCCTGCTGGAGCTGGCCATCAATCTAAGTAAGCAGATCTCTGAAAAGAAATAAATCTTTTGACAACTGGCTATTTTTAGCAATACTTTGACAAATGCTTAAATAGTCAATGACTGGAGGAAGAAAGTACCTGGATGTAATTAGCAACTTTGTTAATTCTCGGTATATTCAGTTCTGCATTTTTAATTCTCCTCTTGTTTATCTGAACTGTTGATTAAGTGATTCTCTGCCAGCTAATGTATGCATTCACCTAGCCATTGATTACTTCAAATGACTGCCTTGAATATTTACTGCTGGTTAAATATTTTAAACCTCTACCAACATTATCTTGTACCTAATTAAGAACTCATTGAGGCAGTTTTTTTTTTTAAAACCTCTCTTCCATTGTATTCTTGAAGCTAATTACAGGTAAAGCTTACTTGTTCTCCTCATTTTGAGGCATAACTTCCTGGGGGGAGGTGCCCTGTCCCATGGGAGGTTACTAACAAGAGCTTGGTGCAGAGCACTGTGTGGAGTGGGTGCTCACTGCTGGAGACAGAAGGAATGAATGAAGAACTGGCTACTCTGTTCATGCCTCTGCTCTCTCTCCAGCTTCTTTAATTAATCCCCTTGGCATTTCTCAGGGAGAAAGGTGGCACAACCTCATCCTCCCACCCCTAAGTTTCATGTTGTCCCACCCACCACTTTCTCTTAAAAATAAGTTTACTTTGAAACTCATTTCCAATTAATTTTATAATCAGCCGTTCTGAAACACAATTTAAAACTGGTTGTAGGGGAGTCAAAAGAAACTTTGAAACTAAAATTTTCAATTCTTCTCTGCTACTCTGTTGAAGCATGATGGGGCTAATGCCCAAGGTATCCCATTTAAAATGTACCACATTCTTTCAGAAGTAGGAGAGAAGATGTCCTTTCAATTTCTCAACTGGGAGAATTTATTGTCTTTACCTCAAAAGACACTATAAAACTGAAGCATCAATAATACTTGGTATAGAATTTTACACTTCCATCCTGCTTTACAATATATTGTTTCAGCAAATCCTCACCACCTCTCTGTGAAGTGGGTAAATGTATTTCAGGATTTCTCAACCTTGGCACTATTGACATTTGAGGCCAGGTGACCCTTTGTTGAGGCAGCTCTCCCTGTAGGGTTTTTAGCATCATCTATGGTCTCTACCCACCAGTTGTGATTGTCACAACTGTCTCCAGATATTGCCAAATGTCCCCAAGTTTGAGGACAAATGATGACAAAATCACCCCCAGCTGGTAATCAATGATGTACCTATAATTCTGATTTCAGGAGTGATCTGTCATTAGAAACATTTAAGCAACTTACCCAAGTTTACAAAGACTGATGCCTTTCTTTAATTAACTTCCCAAACCTTCAGCAAATCTTTAACTCTACCTCAAGCATATCCTAAAATCTATCTTTCCATCTCTATCTTTATTACCACCAGCCAGACCAATGAACTGCCTCTTGCTTGAGCTAGTGCTATAATTTCCTATCTAGGATTTTTACTACCTCTCTTCCCCCTCAAATCCATTCTCCAGATACTGCATGAGTAATATTTGTAAAACCAATCAAATAATAAGAGTCTACAGTTTGAAACCTCCGATGTTGTCCCGATGTACAAAAAATAAAATCCAAACCACTTATCTTGCTTATCTCTCTGGTATCTCACTCTCATCCTGCCCACTGTTCAGAGTGATCTCCTTCACATTCTTAAAATAGGACAAGTTCATTGTTGCTTTGTAGTCTCTGCATAAACCGTTCCCCATCATGGATGCCTTTTCCCTGACCTGCAGATCTCAGCTAAATTACTAATCTAAAATAACAACTTATACATTTCCTATTTTAATTCTCTACATACTGTTTGTTTGGTGTTTGTCTTACTATGTTACTTATCTTCTGTCTTCTCCAAAGAATGCAAACTCCGGGATGGCAGGAATGTCTTGTCTATAGATTCACTGTTTTGTTCACCACTATATTCCTAGCACTTTGAACAATCTGGCACATAGTAGGCACTCAATTTATGCATGTTGAATAAAAGTATCAATTAATAACTAATAAAATGCGGAGTCAGGACCAGAAACCAGGTGATTCTTTCCATTATACTATTAAAAAAAAACCCAAAAAACAGTGATTTCAAAGCTATCAATTCTTATAATAGAAATATGGTAGTGACGGGGATAGAAGAAGGTAAGATGGAGTCTCTGCAGGGGAAAAGCTTACAATCTATGGGGTAGTCATGAACACAACACACACACACACACGCACTTTTTCAAAAAGCACATGTGAGAAATGCCAAAACACTGGTATAGACATGAAACAGGAGAAAAGAAAGAAGTACAGGATGGGATCACAAAAGTCTGCATTTAGGAGGTTAGCTTAAGCTGCATCTTGAAGAAAGCAGAGGTCAATATACATTCCAGCAAACTGTTAACACTTTGGCCTTTAGGGGTCTGGATTAATAATGCCAAATGAGAGGGGAGGACCAGGTAGACTATGAGCTAATTACATTGCTTATATGTTTGCTGTAAGTATTCTGACATCTCTTGGCCATGGGCTACAGGACCCAGAGAGATGCTCCTTTCCTGCCTGAGTGAAATGGTGAATCAGCTTCCCCAGCCATTTCTTTGTGTGCCTGCACAGAACAAAAGCTGTCATCTGTGCTGAATGTTGCCAACGTGGCCCTCGGCTGGGATATTGGAACAGCCACTGAATGAGATGAGAACATAAAACTAGTATCTTTTGTGATCAGCATAATTTAAGAACTTGGAATCTGTGACAATAATGACTAAAATGATAAGAGCTGGTTTTCAAATAAAGTGTAATGGGAAGCCTGAAAAAGAAATAGCTTTGAAAATGAAACTCAAAATGAAGCAAATTAAGTCTCAAGTACATTTATGCAAGTCCCTGATGATTGTGGGGTGTGGAGGAAGGAGAAAGAGTATTTTATTTGACTCCACTCTTTCTTCTTGACTAATCCCATGCAAAATCAGAGGTCTGAAGTTATTTATAAATTTGGATATTTGAAATAAAAATTGGGGGGGATTTTAACTAGAACAGCATTCTGTGATTCTCATCACATATCCCTGCATAATTTGACAACCATAAGTTAAATTACTGTGGAGTTAGTAAACAGTAAAAATCATCATGATACAAATACTTTCATATCCTCCATGTACTGACTAAAAAAAAATCACATAATACCAACTTGAAAACTGGCCCCAGTTTGAATTCTATGTGTTCAAACATTAAAAATAAATCATTCAAAGGCATTATTTTCTTTTGCTGTGATTTGAGAAGATATATATTTCAGTGATAATAAAATTGAGAGCAACCAAGTTAATAGAAAAAAATCTAAAATTTTCCAAAGCTAAAAAGAGCATTTTTAGGTAGACAAATACATCTTCCACCTTACATGACAGTATTACCGATCTGTAGTTCAGTATGAATTTGTCACTAATCAAGAACCCCATGTGATGAAACCAAAATGTCTGCCACACTGTTCCCTCCAGAGAATTCATGCATTACTGAAAATCCTCTATTTCAAGAAGTATGTACCTACCAGCATTCATCTCTTCACAAGACCAATACACTTTACTTAGGACAGCTTTAGAAGAATAGGAGATTTATGCCAGAAAGCCTGGAGTTCAAATCTAGATATGGCCATTAATGAAATATACTAACAAGAGATAAAACCTCTGAGTTTCAGACTTCTCATCTATAAAATGAAGAAAGTAACTCCTACCCTGCAGTATTATTTTGGGGATTACTGGAAATGTAATACATTATGGCACAGAATCACAGCCCCGGCACATGGTATGCATTCAATAAATGTTAAATGCAGAATACTTCAGATGTATTCTATCCTGGTTATTCTTTTATTTAAAAAAAAATCAATTAATCCAAGCTAGCCAACCAAGAAGCAATGAAAATCATTTTGAATTTAAAAACAGGTTATCACCCTCCACTACATACACAGGATGAATCCAGGTAAATAGGGCATCCAGGGACATCTACAAAGACTAGTAGATGCCTGGGAGTCAGTTTGAAAAAGGAAGAACTAGGGAAATGATGCTAAGTTGTGAAGATTTAAAAGCTGGTACAACTTCAGGAAAGCCTGTGCTTCAATTTACTAATGGAAGAGGTCTGAGAGCAGGTATCTTTCACAGGTCAGGAGTGGATCACTGAACAAAGCACAGGAGAAGAGAAGATCAATTCACAAAGACACCACAGTCAACTAAGCCAAGAGCTTCACACAAAGATGCAGTTGTATGTATCCCTTTATGCCTGGCACATGGTAAGCACTAATATTTGTTGAATGATGAATGAATTATAACAAAAAAATAGTGGAAAAGAAATCAGAGATCAAGTGACTGAGTAGATGCTCAATAAATACTTTGTGTATTGAACAAATGAATGAAGGTTCCTTTGAGTCTACCGAGCAACCAATGACTAAAAGGATAATAAATATGTTCTCAGAATACCCTGTCAATAAAAGAATTCAAAGTCCATGATAGAAACTAGGATTCTATGGTAGGGGTCAGAGGAAATCAAGAATATCAAGTTGGCGGGGCGCCTGGGTGGCTCAGTTGTTAAGCATCTGCCTTCGGCTCAGGTCATGATCCCAGGGTCCTGGGACTTGAGCGCTGTATCAGGCTTTCTGCTCAGGAGGGAGTCTGCTTCTCCCTCTCCTCTGACCTTCCCCCCGCACTGCTCCTGCTCTCTCTCTCAAATAAATAAATAAAATAGTTTTAAAAAACCAACACTCTAGCACCATTTTTATGCCTTCAGACACATACCTCAGACTACCTCTTTCTAAGTGAGGCATAAAAGCTCGGTACCTGAAAAACAGCAAAGAGGTATTAATTTCAGCCTGCTCCCTTTATAGGAGATAACTTATAGATGATATAGCGCTATGTAAATTACCATCTTCAGAAGTTGGATCAGACACAGATACTATTGATTACAGGACCTGCTTCCTTATCCCCATGCCATCTGTAGATTTTTGGGAGAAGTTTTTACTCAAAAGAAGATCAAACAAACACATATGAGCACTTACTAAAAGCTTAGCAATATATCAGGAAATACTACAACCCTTATCAATAATTTACTGAGAAAGCTGACTTATTTTCTTCCCCACCAATTAAAGAACATGTCTTTAAGCATATTATTTTACCTCCAAAAATAAGTTGGTTCATAAGGAGCTCCAGGATGCTTCAAGCCAAACTAGCGGATTGTCACTACAGTATTACCTTAAAATACCGGGAAATTGCCCACCCTCGTTTTTGAAGGCAACTCTCCAGGTTGTATAAGCCATGTGATCTCCAGGGTAATACCTGTCAGTGGAGCGTTTACCTGATATTATGGATCCAGAACTGTGTTAAACATTTAAAAGATGTCAGTTACTTCCTATCCTATATAGGGAGCTAATATTTAAGAATAGATGTTAATTTTGTAATTTTAAAATATTTTAATAAATATTTTTTCTTGTAATCTATGATATTATATACAGCACCAGAATAAGTTATTTCCAAGTATTATTATATGACAATAAAGCTTAAATTTTTTATAAGTCAAATTCCTGACAAATCAGATTTTTTTAAATTATAATGCACATACTATTACTTTGGTAGCATCATGAGTGAAAGAGATGATGGTCAAGCAAATATAAAGAGAATCAGTTCAACATCCCCTAACATATATACCTCCTCATTTTCTCTGTGACTTGTATCCAGTGGTAATCTTTACATTGTTTCATTTTTAGCAATCTGCACTCATCATTTTACCACATGTCTTTTGATCCATTAAATAAAAGCACCAATGGGACTAGAGTTCATAGAAGAGAATCTCTTCATTATCACTCCTGATTTAGTCATAAATTTAGAGTTGATTATAAAAGCATACACATATATTCTGGAAAGAAAAATTAAAAGGAGTTAAATTTGATAACTACTTCCGTGGGTGTTCATCTCTAACTGAACTAATTGGGGTAGAGAACTACCACATCCTAGTTCTCAGAGCTGAACACAAGTTTGTTAACTTCTTTTAAAAATACCTTTTACAGGATCGCCTGGCTGGCTCATTCAGTAGAGCATGCGATTCTTGATCTCCACTCAGCAAGGAGTCTGCTTCTCCCTCTCCCTCTGCCTGCCGCTCCCCCTGCTTGTGCTCTCTCTCTCTCTGTGTCAATAAATAAATAAAATCTTTAAAAAAATTAAAATTAAAATTAAAAAATGACAGAAGGTAACATAGCATGCTAAAGAGGGCTGGGACTACTGGAGGGATTCCTGGGGAAGGAAAGGGTACACTACTAAATGAGGGGGGTCCACATGAATTCAGTGGTATGTAATTTGCAGAAATACTTGAAGTAATTAAAGGGGTAAAGGAGTAAGTCGTCAGAGGCTTCAGAGAGTACAAAGTTAAAACACAGGTCTGTGCCTGGCAATGTTCAAGGTCACCGGGGCTGGACCAGAACTAGTGAAAGAGTAGTAAAGGAAGAAATTACAAGGCTACCTCATGTAAAAATCTGAGGTCATTCTAAGGACTTCGGCTTATACTCACAGTGAAACGGAAGCCACTGTAGGACTTTGAGCAGAGAAGTGTCAGAATTTGACACACAGTTTAAATACATCACACTTGGTGAAACTAGCAGTGATTGGGGTGTGGGGCAAGCATCAAAGTAGGAGAAACTATTAAAAGGTTTTATAGTAGTCTAGAGAAATGAAGGTAACTCAGACCAGGATGATGGAAGTGAAGGTAGTAAAAACGCTATCCATTTCTGAGTGTGCATGTGTGTATTTCTATCTCAAAAATCTTTTTTATCTTGCAGTAATTCCAACCATACTGAAAGTTGCAAGAACACTAAAAAACACCCCTAAACCCTTTACGTACATTCACCTACTAAATTATCCTAGGGCTGCTGTAACAAAGTACCACAAACTAAGCGGCTTAAAACAATAGAAATTTATTGTCTCACAGTTTGGGAAGCTAGAAGTCTGAAATCAAGGTGTCAGTAGGGCCATGCTCTCTCTAAAACCTGTAGTGGAATCCTTCCTACTCTCTTTCTAGTTTCTGGTGGTTTACTGGCAAGCCTGGCTGTTCTTTGGTTTGTAGAAGCATAATTCCAATTTCTACCTCTGTGTTTACATGGCATTTTCCCTGTGTCTTCACATGGCCTGCTTCTTAAGAGAATACCACTCACTAAATTAGGGACCCATCCTACTCTAGTATTCCTCATCTTAACTAATTACATATGCAATGGCCTCATTTTCAAATAAAGTCACATTCTGAGGCACTGGAGGTTAGGACTTCAACATATCTCTCCTTGGTAGACACAATTCAACCCATAACACCGAGTTACAACATTTCGTCCTATTTGCTTTTTTTATCCATATCCATATTATTCTTTTTACTGAACATCTGAAACAGGTATCATGGCCTTATACCTAGATTAGTTAGGTATGTCCTTAAAAAGGGATATTTCCTTTTATGCCCACAGTATTGTTACCACCTTCATTGTTCTGAATATGTATACAGAACTTTTATCTAATCTACTGGTTTTATTTCGTTTTTGTTAGTTCACCTAGTAATATGCCTTGTGACATTGTATTTCTCACACTTCAAGCTCCAGGTTATCATCTACTTAGTCACCACATATCTTTAGTAGCTTTTAATCTGAAAAAGTTCCCCAGACTTCTTCTTTTATGATATTGATAGTTTTGAAGAATAAAGTTGATGGGCCATTTTTATAGTCCCTTATATCACCTTAATATTATCTTTCTAGAGTTTATATTCCTTCAAATTTAGAAGGCTGTTTTTATATAGGAGAGTCCTGAAGCATTAGGACCAGTCAGGGCCAGATCATTCTATAACTGACAATGCCAGAGATGCTAGGATACACGGAGGGAATTCTGCATATGGAAAAAAACCCTGCAGGGAAGGGAGAATAGATTAGGGGGTGTAGCTTGGAATCTAAATATTTGGGGGGATGGAGAACTACGGAAAATTTATTTTTGCTGCAGGGGAAAATGGGCAAATAAAGGGACAGTCACCTGTGGTTAAGGCTCATCGTATGAGTGGAAAAGGTTTAGGTATCCCCCTACGGCTGAGGCAACAGAATCAGAGGAAAATGAGGAAATCAAAGCAAGTACATTATACAGTGCATGACTTCAGCAGTTTGTCATCTTAATAATGAAGCTATAAGTGGGGCGCCTAGGTGGCCTAGTCGGTTAAGTAGTTGACTCTTGGTTTCAGCTCAGGTCATGATCTCAGGGTCGTGAGATTGAGCCCCAAGTCGGACTCCGCGCTTAGCAGGAAGTTGGCTTCAGATTCTCTCTCCCACTCCCTCTGCCCCTACCACTTGTACTCTCTTTCTCTAAAATAAATTAATAAATCTTTAAAAAAAAAAAAGTAAAAAAATAATGAAGCTCTAAGTATTTAAATTCTGTTATGTGCCTGGATCACATGGCAAAACACACACTCACCAACACCACCACCAAATATTTTCTCTTATTACTTATTTTTATAAATATTGGCAAGCCAATAGTGTTTTTCATGAAAAGTTAGAAAGTAGAAAAGAAAAATCAGTAGATCATTCACAGAGAAAGTAGCCATAGTTGTAATACAAAACAAACCTCACATGTCCTCTATGTAACTCCCAACTATTCTCCTAAAGATTTAATTTTGTAAGAGATGGCCTAAATCCCTAAATCAAGAAGTGTTTGTATATGCAAGATGGAGCCAGGGCTTAAAAGACCTGAACTGCTCTGTATGAATATGTGAGAAAAAATTTAAAATACTGAAGGGGTAAAAAGGGTTTTTGGAGAGAGGGACCAGCCTAGTGAAGCACTACGTGGGTAGAGAGGAGGAATTTGAGAGACCGCAGGGCAAAGCAGCCCCAAAAGGACAAGAATGACAAACAATGACCAAGAGAGTTTTCAAATTATTTGCTATGGGATATACTCACACCTTTCTCCAGTCTTATCACTCTTATAGTATCTTTAATACAGAGGCTACACTGCTTACTGATTTTTTTGTGTGTAAAAATATATTATTTGGGGTAAACTTGAAGGGGTCTGGGAGTTGAGTTCTATGCGTGGGTTAATGACCTCTCCCCCCAAAAAGAACCACATTATGGTGAGAAGCCTGGGAGGAGAATACAGGAGATTCTCACAGAGTAAAGGGCTAGGGATTAATAAAAATTCCTGGGAAAACTACAGATTTCCAAGGCTATTGAACTGGTAATGTTAAAGCCATAAACTCCAAGGAATAAAGATTAACCCAGCTAATACCTGGATATATTGTGGAATATATAGAGAATTTTACTCAGTGGTGTGTGTGAGTGTATGTGTGTGTGTGTGTGTGTGTGTGTGTGTGTGTGTGTGTGTGATATGTATGTATATTTAGTAAATGCACATATGTATGTACATATATTGTGTGTGTTGTGTGTATGTATAGTCTTCAAAATCCTGACCCCAACATGCATACTGATATATACAATATACATACCAATATATACAATATGCTCAAAGGATGGAACTGGAAAAGAACGAGACCCATAGAAGGCTTTAGGGATGTAATAGGCTCAGGATGGTTAGTGGGATCTGCTAAGATAAATGGTAGTGGTTGAGGATGGGGGTCTGTAGGTTCATCATTTTTTTGTCTCCTCCCCGACCCTGGAGACCCCTGGGTGACTGTCCCACACCTCTGAGATGTGGACCAGAATTCTAGTTTAGAGTATTCATGTTCAATACCCAGCTCCTGAGGAAGCAGTGTGCTAAAAAAAAAAAAAAGAGAGAGAGAGAGAGAGAGAGAGAGAAATCTCTCTACTTCCTGATACCCATGTCTGAGCTCCAGCTCAACTCTGTGGAGCATTGTATCTATTCTTTTTTTCCCTGCGTTTTAGGACTCCTTTTGTTTCTGTGCTCTCACCAGAAGCATCCTTCTATTATAATTATTTAAGAAAAGAAAAATTAAATAAGAGAACCCTAGATCCACTCACCAGCTTAGATTGAGTCTCATTTTTTTCTGTTCTTTTTTGCATTTTACTAAGTCAATGAGATGAGACTTCTCAAGAAAAAGACCATTATCTTTCTAGTGGAACAGGCTGAACAGGACAAAGGTTAAAGTAGGGCTTCTAGACAAAGCTCACACATGAACTCACAGAGGACTCCAGGATAGAATCTCAAATACTGATTGAGTGTCCTTGAACTAGACTAATAAGAAACTGTAAGATACCAGCGGGACAACAGAGTCCCATAGCATGTGTTCATCATTACCTTCCCATTGGAGGTGATGCTGGTCCAAGACTTTGTGTTAGGGCTGTTCTGGAAAGCAATGCTGAGCCTCTAAAAGCCTCTGATTACATGATAAAAGCATAGCTCTCATCACTATAGGTCTAAAATTCGACACCCATGCTCAGCAGAGGAGATATTCACCATTCACCTGAGGGTCACTTACAGAGAGTTCTTCATTATCTGAGTTTTACGAAGAAGGAACATGGGAAAATACTTTAATCCACTTTAAAAATGAATTTTTATCCACTTCAAAGCACAGAAGGAACACAGAGTTCCACCAATTCAAAGTAGAAAATCGTATTTCTCTTGAATAATGAAGCTCCCCAGTAGGCCTAGACAGAAAAGAGTGAAAATGGGTCCCAGCCCCTCCAACTTTTCCTGCTTTTGGGGGGGGGGCAATGTAGAGTCAAGAAGACAATGGCCTCACCTGACTCCTCACTGTCAGGATCTCATTTTCTCACACATCTCCACCTCCTCCAGGGACCAAATGATTGATTTACCTGCCATCCTACAACACCAACCCTTCTTACTCCGGCATCACCACACAAAACTTTAAATCAATCTGACATGCTTTTCATTCTACTGAATACGATCCCAGGGAGATCTTCTACAGAGTTTCTCAGGATGTTGGCTTCTTCCATTCTAATATTTCCAGGCATGGTCCACACCTTCCACACCAGCCTAGCGGTGGACATCTGTGAAGGACTTGTTCCATCCCACTTCCTCACATCGTGTTCTACTCCAAAAGCCCCTTTCTCCCCATCCATCACACACCTCTCTCTAGGCACACCCTAAAGGTGGAGGCCAATAACTTCTTCTTTGGCTTAGATGTCAATAACATATGAAGATACAGAGTAATAAAGAATATGTATTTGCAGGTTTGGGCAAAGAAAGAAAAGAAGGAGGGCCATTTCGAAAACAACTCAGGCAAGGCTATGTGATGGAACATGATACTCTAGTACCTATAACTGTTCTAAAGCAATTGAAGGGAAACAAGAGCAGATGCATAGAAACAGCATCTCCTGAATCCCAGGAAGTTGGGTGATGATTTGCAGCATAAATGAAACCAGCTCTTCCAGGGTCTCTTGGCTAGGCACAGGGAGGCTTTTTTGGCTATAATCCTGCCATATAGTGTAGATCTTCTCCAGGAGAGTAACCCTTTGTCTTATTCAAAGTAAAACCTATCGTTACCCAAAGCCTAATGCAGGCTAAAGGATCCTTACTACTTTCTTAGCTGCAGCCTCTGCCCCACCCCAAAGTCCAGATCCAGTGCCTATCTGTAACTCAGCCTCAATTACTGCCCTTATATGTGGCTCAGATTGAGCCCCAGGCCTACTTTCAAGCCTCTCTCCCATTCAGATCAGGGCCTGTAGAATATCCCTCCCTAAAAGACAGAAAGACAAGCAGCCTCTCACCCCACCTGAAATTCTACATCTGAAAATGGCATTTGTTGCACAAGCAGTTATAAAACTGTGGGCTTAATTTGCCCTCTGAGATCCCAAGATCTCAGGGAGCATTTACTCCTCCTGCTTTCAACATCCCATAGGACAAGGTGAACTTCCAAGCCTACAGGCTAGTCCTTCCTGAAGGATGTTTGAACTAGGAAATGTGGAAACAACTTGTGTGTGTCACTTTCAAAATAGATATATAGAAGATGAAAGGGGTCAGTTCACAGCATACAAAAGATTATAGCACCAATGAAGTCTAAATGTAAATTACCAGGAACCTCTCAGGCCTGAAGGGTCAATGAGGACTCTTACAGACCTCTGTGTTGAAGGGCCAAAGGATCTCAAGGAAACTGAACTGAAGCACCCAGAAAGATTCTATATAGAAGATCCAGATAATTCCTGCTAAGAAATGACTTGGGGAGGAGTCTGGGCCATAACCTGGGGATGGACCCAAAGATAAACTACCAAGGGGCTAAGAAAGCTATCCAATGAAGACTCACTCTCAGGGCTGATGCTGAGAAGGAGACAAAAATAGATTTGATGAGTCACTCAGGGAATTACCCAATGGCCCAAGGAAGACCTCCACCAGAAGTACCCTGAAAACAGTAGAACGTATACTTGGGCAAGCAGCAAGGACAGATCAATGAGGGTATGATCCATGAGGGTCCACCCTTCCTGGATTATTGGCCATTCTTCATTGCCACCTCCTAAAAAGTCCCATTCCCTCTTGGAAACCAGAAACTTGGTACTGTCAATAAGTCAGAAATACCAACATGTATGCTTCTTGGGAGCTTTCCTTCCTTGATCCATGTACTTTATTGGTACTACAAGCCCACTTTGTTTGCTTTCATGAGTGGCAAAAGTGGGGCCTGCTCCTCAAGATCCTTTAATTCATAAAATTATGGTAGTAGATGAAAGAGGCTCAATCTGGCCTCTTTCAGTCACCCATGTTTCAGGGGCAGACTTACTCAATAACTGAGCTGGAGAAAACATGTAATTTTAAAAAAAATTTTTTAAAAATTAGCAAGGCCAGAGGCATAACATGATCTTACATAGACTCATCAAGCTAGAGAAGAGGTTTTCAACCCTCACACTTTGCAACAAAGAGAAAACCTGACAGAGTATAAGTTAACTGGAAGCTGAAAGGGTGTCCCAGAGATGACTATCAGTCAAGCAATAGTAGACCATGAACCCAGGGATAAGAATGAGAACTGTGCCTCAGGAGACACCCTGCCATCACATAGTCATGCCTCAGAGAGTGAAGATATGAGGCATGAAGTTGGAGATGCACTGAAGGGCAAATGGTTCTAAGGAGATAGTACAGTACGACTACAGAGTCCATAGTGCCAAAAAAAAAAAAAAAAAAGAAGAAACAAAGAAAGAAAAGAAGAGAGAGAGAGACATTCTGAGAACCATAGAGCTCAGAAGTTCCCAATACTAACTGGCATCAAAGTAGTCTAAGGGTTCTAATAACTAAGGAATGCCCCATACAACTATGATTTTTGGTAGTGTAAAATATAGGGAAAACTCATAATTGTGTCACTGACGTGCCCCCTGACTCAGTTCGGCTGCTACTGGCTCAAAGCCCCATCCCCATAGCATGCACAGCAGGGACACGGCACCTTCCCAGGTTTTATATAACTACATGGAGGGGAGGACAAGTGCCCTGGGGTAGCAGAAGCATGGATCATCTATGTTTCAGACCCTAAGATAGATATAGAGTGTTGGTTTAGACACAAATGAAGAAAATGAGTACTGCCAAAGTAGAGAATAGAGAGAATCCACAGGGGATACAGATCTGGGAAACTTCCACACCAGAGAGAAAGAGCCACCCTGCAAAAAAGAGAGGATCAACAGAAACCTGCTGAGTGAGATATCCCAGTTCTTGCGCCAAAAGGGTACAGGCTCTTCAAAAAACAATTCAGAGAAAGGAAGAGTCATTTGTCTCATTGTGTTCATCCAAGAAAAGGGAAAAGGCAGCAAGGTTCCCTGCAGAATGCCAAGTCAGTATCAGCCTTTCAGCAGAGCCCAGGCCCTGTTCAAAGCAGAGCTGGCTTTTAGGTAGTGTGGACACTGAAGACCTTTAGCACACATCAGTCATGGGCTTGATCCAGGAGAGGAGATTGCATCTAAGGCATACACTTCAGATAAGAGAGCACAGACAACACACTGAAGAACTCCAGGCTCAGGCAGAGCCCACAGCTGAACAATCCTGTAATTACAGATCCTCCTCCTTTAAGCAAAGTGACAAGTGCCACATTCTACTACCTTCAAGGAGATTCTAAGGACCTGGATTTTTTTAAGCAGGAATAGGCAGTTCAGAAACAGGGATTGATGTCCTAGAAACAATGAGAAAGTCAAAGGTGACTGAGGCATCCTCTTTCTATGCCTCCCAAGAAGCCTGTGTCCCCATTCTGTCCTCACCAGCTGCTATCCAAGATGGAAAATACCACAGCTCACCCCCTCCCCTGTTCTGGGCTCTGTCTTTTGAGCCTATCATTTCAAGTATGCCTGAAAAGTCCTCCTTCATTTCCTCCTATAAAGGGAAATATCTTTCAATGAAAATTTCCAGGCCATGTGGACAAAATGTATTTCACTAGTTTGGTCTCTTAATAGGATGGTCTCTGTTTCTCCTTCCAAAAATATTTTTTTCCAACTATATTGGTTTTTCTAATGACAGTACTGTCTTCTCTGCTGCATTTACAGCCGAAGCTTATATAATCTCAGTAGCTTGGGTTGATTAAGTGAGTATCATTCTCAAATAGGACATTCCATCTAAGGCTTTGATTGTATAGTCATTATTTCCAGTTATATATAATCCAGATATAAAAGAGCTGCTCTCCTTTCCAGTAGGCAAAAAAAAATTGATTTAAGCTCAAAACTGACAAGAACACAGTTAAAGAATAACAAACCAGATTATCATCTTTCAGCCAACAGAAAACAAATCTCTATAAACTGTTAATTCACTTACAGAGATCACCAAATAGTCAGACCATAAAACAAAATTCCTAATCATTCTTGTCACTAATGAAGAATAACTTATCAGGCCAAAAATGAACCCAAAACAAACAAACACACACCATGATATTAGTAGAGAACAAAATTAAAAAGAGAAAAACAAAGGAAACAAAATTCTATTGCTTCTTTGGATTCACTTCTAGGAGCGAAGAAATGACATGAGTAGGTTTAAATTTCCTATAGAGTATACTTCTTTTGTGACAAAATTCACCTGGTTCTGACAATTGAACCCTCTGGATATCTCAGTGGAAGATCTCCAAAGCTCATAAAATATAATTAATTTTTAGAAAGTCAAAATCATGATTTTCATACAGATATAAGATTGACAGGTATTAAAGATTTTATTTTACTCATAATGAGCAAACCAGTCAGATGTTATAACTGTTTCCTGTTTCTAGATATATTTTGAAAGTAGATCCAAAGACTTCCTGAAAGATGGGATATGTGATGTGAGTTATTGAATCAAAACTAAAATTTTATCTCCCAACCATACGTAAATAGCTTTTTTTTCATCCAGCATTTTTATAGTTGATTTTTCAGTATTTGTGAACACCAAAAGCATGTTCAGCATAACTCAAAACAAAGAGGAAAGCACCTGCTTTTAGGAACAGTCATTTTAAGTTGAAAAAAATTATTCAGGAGAAAAAAAAAAACACATGCTGGGTTAGTGGCTTTATCTCGAAAGTGCCAGTTCTCAACCAAGACAAAAACAAACTTATGGGGAAATTTTGCTTGGAAAATAGCTCCCAAATCATCAATAATTGGATTATAGGAAGACATATTTGATTCTATTTTTTTTTTAATTTTTTTAAAGATTTTTTTTTTAATTTATTTATTTGACAGAGAGAGAGATAGCGAGAGAGGGAGCACAAGCTGGGGGAGTGGGAGAGGGAGAAGCAGGCCTCCTGCCGAGCAGGGAGCCCGAAGTGGGGCTCGATCCCAAGACCCTGGGATCATGACCTGAGCCGAAGGCAGACGCTTAATGACTGAGCCACCCAGGCGCCCTATTTGATTCTATTAATGTTATAATGAGTTACATATTCAATAGCTTTTTGGCTGATTGACCCATAATTTTAAACACTAACTTGGGTAATTCATAACATATACAATGAGCTGCATATTCAGTAGCTTTTTTTCGCTGCCTACCCTATATTTTAAACACTAATTCAGATAGTTCATAATGCATATAGATGGTAGATATTACATATTGATTGTTTATTAAAGAAAACTTGGAATCTCCTATTTAGTGACAAAGGGATAAACAAGAAACAACTGATGTTGTATCTCCAGACTTTATTAAAGATGATTAACAACTTTATATCATCTCTAAACAGTTAATGTTATTGTTTATTTATGGTCTTGCTTTTCAGTAGATAACAACTAATAGGTAAGTAAGTAGGTAGGTAGATAGATGAAGTTGAGTAAGGAAAAAGGAAAATACAGTTGATAAAACTATTTTCTATTTACAAAGGGCTATCTCACTCACTGCATTCTGAACTAGGCACCACCTAGCATAGTGTACTTGCTGAGATGCCAACCTCAGCAATACTGTCCCAGACATGCTGGAGCATAAATGTTAACATGGTGGAACATGATGTAATTGATGATGAAATTACACTTTGCTAGAACCTATTGGTTCTATTATATTGCTTTCTCAAGAATCCATTCATTGTTGAAATGAATTTGCTGTGGTTACTGTAAATGCTTAGAGGCATTCAATGCCTATTCTTGTAGGGGAACCAGCAATGACAGAGAATACCAACTAAAATTGGTTCATATCATTTGCTTATTTTTTTTTTGCTTAGAGGACCCCTTTCAAGATTTCTTGTAGGGCTGGTTTCGTGTTTGCAAATTCCTTTAGTTTTTGTTTGTCCTGGAAGCTTTTTATATCATTTGCTTATGTAGTGGTCTAATTTGTATATGGAAATATAACTTCCAAACCACCAAAAATGGTGCTGTTGCTACCTTCTCTGAAAATTTGTTTGATTAGCCCACATCTGTTCTGATAGTCTAGCTAGAAGGACAATATGATAGTTAAAAACAGAATAATTACTATTCCATGAGAGATTAAAAGCAACTTCAGCTTTTCTAACATTAATTTTAAGCCAATCAGCCACTGTATTTAAAACTTAACGTATAAACAGCAAAGTTATAGGAAGAAATAACACTGGATTAATAGTCAGTAGACTGGTAACCATGTAAGTATAACATGCCTAGGGACATTTGACTTCATTTCCCTGTGGCTTTATTTTTTTCCTCAAAAATAAACCAAATATTTGTTAGGGGAGTTTTAGTATGTTTAACGCATTCTGCTGAATATGAATTTTCAGTATTTCACACAAGTTACCTATCTTTTCATGCATAGTTTAGTGGTGACACCCCATCATCTTTCACTACCCACACATCTAATATATGGATTAGCTCATAGTCTTTAAATATTTGGGGTCTTCTAACACCCCTGAGGTGGCCAAGTTTGTTTTCTATTACTGTTTAAGAAATTAGGCACCAATTCATGAGTGTCATTTTCAATACCTAATATATTATTTCAATAATGCATTAATCACTTTAAAATGATGAAAAAACATTTTACAACATAGTTATGACAATTTCCCAAATAAAGCTTTTTTGAAGGTCATGTTGGAATCATTAGAGCCTATGGATTTTCAGGTTCACTTTAAGCAGAACCATTTTGTGTTACAGATCAAACATATTTCACTGATAAACTGAAAACAAACAAGTTTCCCATGTAGTTGCCCTCAATAAAATGTTAACACAATGACTCCAGTCTAATCATGAGCAGTAACCAGATGGCTAGGCAATATTTGACACATGACTTATCTGTCAATGCTTATAGCCACATACTCAATTCACTCTGGGTTTGACCTTGATTGTCTTACAGACTCTGTCAATCACAATGGCAGGTGATTCTTCAATCCAAGGTAAATTTCCTCTATAACTACAATCAGATGGTTGCTAAGGCATTGCTGTCATTCACGGAGTTATCCCCAAAGGTAGGCTTTCTATGAGTGTGTGTGATAGTCAACAAACTTTCAGTTAAAATGCCATCAAAAGACAATTTATGCTGTATTTGAGATAAGTTTGCCAGGCCTAGCTATCAGGAGAGTCCAATTCAAGAAATTGAATTGGGAACCTAATTCAATGTATAAGGAAGGTCAAGAGTAACCCTAACAATCAAATTATAATTGTAAGAAACTCTACTCAAATCAAGTCTGTCACACAATACTTAGGGAAGTCTGGGTCATTCAAAATCCTCTTGCTAGGACCACCAAATGAGCAAGTGGACCCAAAATATGTGTTTCTTATTTGAAAAGCACGAAACAAAATTTGTTGTCAAAGAGAGTTAAGTTTGGATCACAGCTCACTATTCACTGGACAACTTTGATAAGGTGAAACTTTCTGAGCCTCACTTTTCTAATCTGTAATGTAAAGATACACAACTTATCTTTCTGGACTTTATAAGGATTAAGTTAGGTAATAAATATAAATGTACTTAGCATCCTATATGACATAGTAAAGCAGTTCATAAATGTTGGTTTTATCCCTATCCTTCTAGCAAACTTTAGGGGCGCCTGGGTGGCTCAGTCGTTAAGCGTCTGCCTTTGGCTCAGGTTATGATCCCAGAGTCCTGGGATCAAGCCCCCCATCAGGCTCTCTGCTCAGCAGAAGGCCTGCTTCTCCCTCTCCCACTCCCCCTACTTGTGTTCTCAATCTTGCTGTCTCTCTCTCTGTCAAATAAATAAATAAAATCTTAAAAAAAAAAAGTAGGGGTTTGTTTAGGCTAAACATATTTTTTAGCAGAGTACAAAACACAATCTGATAGAAAACCTATAAATCAGAAAGCAAACTATACATTATGACTCATATTCTATCATGTAGATATTGATCAATACAATCAATATACCTATACTATTAATTCAGTAGCCACAAGCTATATGTGGCTATTGAGCAACTGAACTGTAGCTAAATTTTGGGGGGCTAGAAACAACAATAAACATTTATTATTTCACATAATTTTTGTGGGTCAGAAATTTGAGAGCAGCTTAGCTTAGGTGGTTCTGTAGGTTGCAGTCAAGAGGTCATCCAGAGAGGTACCTGAAGGCTTGACTTAGACAAGAGGATCTGCCTTTAAGATGATTCACTCACATGACCAGCAAGTTCATGCCGGCTGTGGACATCTTCATGGGCCTGCATAAGCATCCGTAAGGCTCCACATTGCCTCTGGCTTCCCCCAGAGCAAGAGATCCAAGAGAGAACAAGGCAAAAGCTCCAACGTCTTTAATGACCTAGTCATGGAAGTCATACTGTCACTTCCAAAATGTGGCTAACCTGAATTGAAATGTGCTATAAGTAAAATGCATATCAGATTTCAAAGACTTAGTACAAAAAAAAGTAACAATTCATTACTAATTTTTACATTGAGTATCTTTGAATTAATGCTTATTTTCTGACTAAAATTAATTTTACCTGCTTCTTGCTGCTTTTCTATGTGACTACAAGAAAAAATTGAATTGGATATGTGGTTCACATACTATTTCTAAAGGACCATGCTGATATAAATAGTTGGATCTTTATGGATGCCTAAACGAACAAATTTGGGAACTGCTTTTACAATCATAAATGTAGTCCACCCCACTCTAAATAAAGCTTTTGAAAATTAAAACAAAAACACTGAGTATGAGTATGTGACTATTAAAAGTTCTGAAGAAAGAATACTGTGGAAAAAATAAAAGTTCAGTGTAAAATTGCTAATGGTGGTGTTGGACATGAAAAACACATTGTCCTCAATGACATTCATAGCGTATACTCTTAATAGGGTAATATTTTTTGTTATATTTAAAGGAAGGAAAGCATTCATCCATGCTGAAAGTTGAAGTTTATTATCTCAACTTCATTGGATGTATGAGGAATCCCATTAATGAAATCTAACTTTTGCCTCTCCTTACCAGTTCATCCTATTTGGCGTAATATGGAAATGTCAGTTTAATGGCTCAACTTTATCTACAAAAGAGAAGACCAGGAAGAAAACTTTCTTATTTAAAAAAAAAAAAATTTTAGTCCCACGGATAATTTGTATTTGACCAAAAATATTTTAATCATGTGAGCACTTAATAAGGTACAAATAATTATGTGCAATTACATGATAATTACTTTCAATGTAATTACCATGCCTTTGCAGCTTTGTTAGAGATAATCAGATGATTACTGGTGAACTGCAAATTAATTGATAACAGGACACTTATAATTGCAAATGATCATGATTACCTTCGAGTACTATGACCACATTAGAAATATGAGTAGGATGGTAGGAAGATCAGGGACATTCATTTAACAGGAATGTTACAGAATAAATAAGATTATATCATAAATCTACTTGTTTCAGTTCTAAGCCAAAGGATGCCCTGTGCCTACTGTTAGCAAATTTTTTGGTCCTGTTTCATTCAATATATACACAACCTATTTGGGGTTAGTCTACCAATTGGAGATCTTCTCCCTACTTGCACCATCTGTATTGTGATCTGCATTGTGTATTTAAAGGTATCTAAGCAAAAAATTATAGTTTTAGAGTTGGAAGATAAATTGACAGGAGTGCCTAGGCAAAAAAGACATATAGAGGATGAGAGAGAGAAAATGCCTTAGATCACACAGTGTGAGAGAGTTAAATAATTTCAGATCTCTTCATTTTCAGTCTAGGATTACATGACACTAATATTTCACAAACTTAAATGCTTCAAATATTACCTCATAATGTTGCTGTACTTACATACTGACCCTCTACTACTTAATAGATTCAACCCTAAAACAGTTCTCTGTTTTCACCTCATCCTAAACATTCATATCTGAAAATTTATCAGTTTGATGTTAATCACTTTTTCTAAATCACATTAAAGTTAACATGCATCTACTATTATAAATACTATATTCTGTTATAGAATGCCTACCAAACTTTGTGAAACACTGTGCTATATCATACTCCCACTGTATGCTAGAATTCTTTAAGGTTAAGAATGGCTTAGAATAATACCCTGGCACATCAGAAAACAAAAAATTCTAAGCACCTTTTTGTAGAGCAACGTATTATATAGCAAATTCAATGCAAAGATCTATTTGTTACCACCCTGGACCTTGAGAAACTCAAAGCTCTCATACAGTATAAAAGCCTTACACAAATACGTTCAATACCAGGCAGCATGAAATGCATGCAATAAAAGTGGTACATCCTCCTACAGAATGTCACAGGTCTTAGTTATATCATTCCTGGCTGAAGTAAACAGTAATGGCTTTGCAACAGAGGAAGAAAATGAGCTAGGGCTTGAGGGTATTAAAATTTAGGAATGTCAAATAAGGACATATAAGGCAGAAAATGCAGAAAGAGAAATCATGGCATGTGGGATAGTTAACTTTTATGTATCAACCTAGTTAGGTTATGATGCCCAGTTGTTTGGCCAAACAGTAGTCTTGATATTGCTGTGAAAGTGTTTTATAGATGTGATTATCATATATAATCAGTTGAATTTAAGTAATGATTACCCTCCATAATGTGGTGGGCCTCATCCAAACAACTGAAGGTCTTACAGAAAAATCAGAGGTTTCCTGGAAAAGAAGGAATTCTGTCTCAAGACTACAACATAGAAATTGTGTTTCCAGCCAGCCACCTGCCCTACAGATATCAGACTCAAGACTGTAATATCAACTCCTGCCTGAGTATCTAGTCTGTTCTACAAATTTCAACCTCAAGACACCAACATTAACTCTTGCCTGAGTTTCCAGCCTGAAATCCTACCCTATTGATTTCAGACTTACCAGCCTCCACAATGTATGGACCAATTCCAATGAAGGGGGGGAAAACGGAGGGGGAGACAAACCATAAGACACTATGGACTCTGAAAAACAAACTGAGGGTTCTGGGGGGGGGATGGGTTAACCTGGTGATGGGTATTAAGGAGGGCACATTCTGCATGGAGCACTGGGTGTTATACGCAAACAATGAATCATAGAACACTACATCAAAAACTAATGATGTAATGTATGGTGATTAACATAATAATAATAAATAAATAAATAAAAATATATACATATTATAAATAATAAATGTATTCCTTAACACACAGAGACACACGCACACAATCCTATTGGTCTGTTTCTCTGGAGAAGCTGATAGAGCATATTTTTTAAATTTTATTTATTTATTAGAGAGAGAGAGAGAGTGAGAAACAGCATGAGAAGGGAGAAGGTCAGAGCGAGAAGCAAGCTCCCCGATGAGTCAGAAGCCCCATGTGGGGCTCGATCCCAGGACTCCGGGATCATGACCTGAGCTGAAGGCAGTCACTTAACCAAATGAGCCACCCAGGCGCCCCTTGATAGAGCATATTAAGATAAAAGTAAATACACACAAGAATACAAGGAAACCACTGAAAAGGAGATTTGGAACAGACAGCAGAGGAATGCTGAAGAATTCAGATGAGAGGAGGAATTCATAAAATGGCCACTGAAGATGTGTGATCAGAAGAACAAAATAATCCAAGAGGTACTTTAGGAAGACAAATGTGTCAGTGGTATTCCCGATGGATCAAAGAGACAAAAGATACTAGATGCAGAGAAACCAGGTAAAAGGTTATTATCAACATTTAATAGTTAACCTTCCCAAATCAATAAAGTCGGTGAAAATCACACTGATAATGTTGAATTCCTTCCTGTAACAAAAATGATATGGTGATGGAACTATACACTTCCACCTGTACATCTGACTTAAGAGCTCTTTTGAAAAAAAACACTCAGTCTCAGCCATTCTTGCTTTAAACTTTCTTTTTTCATGATTCCTTAATGGATATACACCCTAGAATTACTCACCACCACAATCTGCTTTTATCTATATATAACTATCTGACATGCAACATGGAAATGGATATGCAGTGGTTTATGAAAAAAAATTCCCTCTGACTCCTGAAAGTGATTTTTTTTAAATTCATATTCTTGCATTCATTTATATGTGACTGCAGGTTTCTTGGGTGCTAGCTACAAAGGTAACTCTTTGCTGATTTTCTATTGACTTCTATTTGACACAAAAGTTATTTCTCAATACATTCTTGAAATTCAGAGAAGCGTCCAATTTCAGGTTATTGACCTTGCCATGATGTTTATTTCTTGCATTATTACTGCTGGTACAGAGTGCAGTTTCTTTATTTTACATTTAAATTGACTTTTAAATATACATCTCCCAAACTATGTAAAATAAATCAAGATATACCCAATAAATTTAGAAAGCAAAAATAAAGGTAATAATCTTGGTCCAGTTTGCCTGTGGCATATCATGCTAATCTTGTAACACTTTTTCTTTAAAAAAGTCTTATACTAATTACAGTTATTAGTAAATATCCTTCATTATTTGGACCATATGTACACATCACCAAAACTATTAATATTTTAAATTTAAATACTTATTTTACACTTGTCATAACCAAGAGAATCTAAGAAACCATGGATTTGACATTTTGTTCTATTTTCCTAATATACATTATAACAGATACATAACTATTAAAACAAAAGTGAATCTTAAATATGTCACCCAAAATAACCATGGTACCACTAAGTAGTAAGTATATTCTACTTAGCAAAACTCCATTAATCAGTAAATTTTATATCCTTCAGTTATACTCTACCTTTCCTTACTGGGGATAGTGATAAAAGATGAACCATATAAAGTCCTTACCGACACTTATTTGTTTCCTATAAAAAACAGGATTCCCCCTATTGCTGAAAGATCTGTCTATCCCAGAAGGCTGTCACTGACCAGAAGATTAGTGCATATTTTGCATGAATTTGGGAAGCATGGCAAGTACTTTTACAAGGAAGTTACAGGGAGGCATTTTTAAATTCAACATAAAAAGAGAGTCATTGCTATCACAGAGATTACAAAATGATGCTACATTAGTTAGGCTTTTTTTTTTCCATATATAAGGAATAAGCCACATTTTCAGGTCACTTTCATTAATGAGGTTTACTGTCAAGATAAACAAGTTGGTAAAGAGGGCCAGTAATCTTCTCCTGCCTCTAATAACTACTTTCTTTATCTTGACTTTATGCTGTGCTGTCTGCTTGCCCATGGTATCTGATTACTGCTCTCTTTTTTTTAATTTATTTTTTTTAATTTAAATTCAATTAATTAACATATAATGTATTATTTGTTTCAGGGGTAAAGGTCTGTGATTCATCAGTCTTATATAATACCCAGTGCTCATTACAACACATACCGTCCCCAATGTCCATCACCCAGTTACCCCATCACCCCACCCACCTCCCCTCCAACAACCCTCAGTTTGTTTCTTAGGATTACTGCCCTCTCTTTATGCCTTCCAGCTTCAGCCAATCCACTCTCTGCTCATTCCCTCTATATGACCTGACTGGCCAGTGCAACCATGAAGTACTGAGCACAGCTGTTAACCAGAGCCCTTGCCAAGCCACTTCTTAAAGATCACCATCCTGTGGGGGCAGGGAGCCATCTCTGGTTCATTAAACCATGGTTAGTGAGATAAGTCATATGATACTGAGCACCACTCAAGCTAAATCCTCAGTATGGCATTCAGGAGCCTTGGCTTCAAGCACTTCCCCGTGTTCTTAAATTGATTTTCTCACCTTTCTCTGAAGGAGTTTACAATCTAGTAAGATAAAAAGAGATTTATACACAAACATATACAATACCAGGCCATTTGAAATTCATGTTATAGTAGTGGTCCAAAGTGCTACAGAATTGGACACCTCACTCCTGGTTGACGTCAAGGGAAATTACTTTGCTAAGAAGGAAGACTGTAAACTGGGTCTTGAAGGATTAGTGATTTCTACGTTTAGAAATAAGTTACTGTTGCCTATGCAAGAAATCTCACACAGAAAAAAATTCAAGGCCACCGAGAAAAAGTAAGCCATCAGCATAAGTTTAGGAGATTGATGACATTCTGAGGTTTCCTAAAGTAGGACGGTAAACCTGGAAGGTACCTTTCATGATCTGTCTAGTAAAGATTTTATTCTTATAAATTAAAAAAGTGACATATACATATTGATAGGGGGAAATGGTCTAGTTTTTGCATCCACAAGGATTATTACAGCTTTGTCATCATTTGTTCAATCTGAATGATCAACTAGTTTCCCTTTCCACAGAAAAAACAACATGGTAGGAGCACCTGGGTGGCTCAGTCAGTTAAGCATCCTTGGACTCTTGGTTTCAGCCCAGGTAATGATCCTGCAGTGGTGGGACCCAACCCCGTGTTGAGCTCTGTGCACAGCGTGAAGTCCGCTCCAGATTTACTCTCCCTCCCCCTCTGTCCCTCCCCCTGCTCCGGTGCATGAACACATGCACATGCGCACTCTCTCTCAAATAAATAAATGAAATCTAAAAAAAGAAAGAAAGAAAAGACAACATGGTATATTCTAGAATAACCAAGTCACTGCACCCTTCTACCCAAAAAGTAAAAACTAATGAATGTAGCGTTTATTGGTCTTTTTCACTACTATTCACCAAATTCAGGCTCAATGACATTTCTTAGCTTGTAGCTGACAGTTCTGGTAAAATGTATTCAAAATGTGCAAAAATCTGCACACTTTTCCTCAAGTCCTGCACACCTCTAGTTGACTCTCAAAGCTTATTTCACAATAAAAGAATGCCTACCCTTTTTGAGAAATTATTTCTGTGAATTCTGTATTATATGTTGCATAGGCATAATTTCATTTACTTCATATACCAACCCTATGATATAAGCTATTATTATTATTTCTATTTAGTGAATGAGAAACCAGGGTTCAAGTCACACCAAATTCTCTCAGGAAGTAAGTACCTGAGTTGGGCTTTGAACTCCCAATTTTTTTTTTATTTTTTTTTTTTTTACTCCATTCCTACAACTTACCTGCCATGGTATATCTAAACCTTAAACCTTGGTTCACACTAAACCACCTTCCAAAAACATTCAGTCTATCCCTTGATAGTCATTAATAGCTCTGTATCTCACAAAAAGCTCTGCTCAAGATGAATAAACCATCACTGTAATAAAAATCTGAATGAAGTCTTATGGAAACTTTGAGGAAGCAGTGTTTAAGTTTGTAGGTAAACTCTAACACAAGGAAATTAGTTTATGGGATGAAAAATAATTGATCATTCAGATTCCTAAAGGCTCTTCTGCACTGGCTTCCCACCATTCTGTGTCTTGGCTAAAATCCATCAACCAGCTAGAACCATCCCTAATCAGCAAGTTAGTAGAGTATGCCTATGTTGACATTTCTGTTCAAGCCAAATGGTCTGTTTGCTCAGTTGATCACAGCATCCTCATTAGGAGTTCTTAGCCCATCATATTTGATGAGTCTGGCAAAGTACTCAACTGTATTTGTGTTCTCTTTTGTTTTAATGCTAATCATTGAAAATTTTAACCACTGTTCTGATTAACTGAAAGCCCCAATTTAGACATCCAAATAAACCAATCATTTTCATGATGACTAATAACAGCACAAACACAATCTACCAATATACAGATCACTGAGAGTCATTCAGATCTGTAATGCCAATGATACCTGTCACATAAGCTTAAAATTTCAAACTTTGCCATTTGTTTCTTTTGCCCTCTACGTGCAATCAGTAATTAGGTCCTTTATTCACATTCACAATATCTTTTTTTTTTATTATGTTATGTTAGTTACCATACCATACATCATTGGTTTTTGATGTAGTGTTCCATGATTCATTGTTTGTGCATAACACCCAGTGCTCCACGCAGAACGTGCCCTCTTTAATACTCATCACCAGGCTAACCCATCCTCCCACCTCCCTCCCCTCTAGAACCCTCAGTTTGTTTTTCAGAGTTCATCGTCTCTCATGGTTCGTCTCCCCCTCCGATCCCCCCCCCCCCTTCATTCTCCCCCCCCTGCTTCTTCTTCTTTTTTTTTTTTTTAACATATATTGTATCATTTGCTTCAGAGGTACAGGTCTGTGATTCAACAGTCTTGCACAATTCACAGCACTCACCATAGCACATACCCTCCCCAATGTCTATCACCCTGCCACCCCATCCCTCCCACCCCACCCCCCACTCCAGCAACCCTCAGTTTGTTTCCTGAGATGAAGAATTCCTCATATCAGTGAGGTCATATGATACATGTCCTTCTCTGATTGACTTATCTCTTATTTACCTCTTCTTTCCCAATTCTATTTCCTTTAGTCTAATCCAGGTTTTTCATTATTTCTTGCCTGATCTATTCAATAGCCTCCTTCATAACTTGTCTCTATGCCCAGTGTCAGTCCCCTGCAATCCACTATATACTCTGCTGAACAGTTGTCATGATGGACATCTTTAGTCCATCCTTCCCATACTCAGAAATATTTAAAACTTCCTACCATCTACCAAACAAAGAAAAAAACAAAACCCAGAAACAAACAAAAATTCCAACTTACTTAGCCACATATTCAAGGGCTCCCATGGCTGGGCGCCTGGGTGGCTCAGTTGGTTAAGCGACTGCCTTCAGCTCAGGTCGTGATCCTGGAGTCCCGGGATCGAGTCCCACATCGGGCTCCCTGCTCAGCAGGGGGTCTGCTTCTCCCTCTGACCCTCTTCCCTCTTGTGCTCTCTGTCTCTCATTCTCTCTCAAATAAATAAATAAAAAATCTTTAAAAAAAAAAAAAAACAAAAAACAAGGGCTCCCATGGCTGGCCTATTAACAATCAATTTTCTAATCACTGTCAATAAAATAAATTCTCTGTTACTAAGGGGAGAAATCAACTTAGAATAAAACCTAACTTAGTAAAAATCTTTCCCATGAATGCACTCTAGAGCAGTGGTTGTCAAACATTAGCACCCATCAAAATCAACTGGAATGCCTGTTAAAACACAGATTCTGGGGGAAGGATGTAGCAGTTTCCGATTGGGGTGAGGCTTGAGAATCTGCATTTCTTACAGGTTCCCAGGTGCTGTTGATCCAAGGACAACATTTTAAAAGTGACTTGTCCAGACAAGAGTATCACAGACAATGCTAACACTAAACACATCAAGATTATGACACACACTATACAGTGAGTAAATTAAGTAAATATATTATACATATGATCTGTTCTTGTCCTTTATGGTGACTGATGCAGTTGGAGACTATTTCCCTCATAACTGAAGAGACCCCAACAATGAGCATGTTTATATACACTTTGAGATGTATCACTCAGAACACCTCAAGAATCAGTTTGGTTGGGTGCCGGGGTGGTTCAGTCGTTAAGCGTCTGCTTTCGGCTCAGGTCATGATCCCAGGGTCCTGGGATCGAGCCCCGCATTGGACCCCCTGCTCCATGGGAAACCTGCTTCTCCCTCTCCCTCTCCCACTCCCCCTGCTTGTGTTCCCTCTCTCACTGTGTCTCTCTCTGTCAAATAAATAAATAAAATCTTTAAAAAAAAAAAATCAGTTTGGTTTAGGATTTTGCCTAACATACATGTGAGTAGAAAATAAACTATAACTTCCCACTGAATTTCTTAACTAAAATGTCAATAGTCCTACTTTTTCCAATTATTAAAATAGAGGCTGTTCACCATAAGTATTGCAATAATTTAGAAATAAATAAAACTAAAGTTTAAAATCTCCACTCTTGTCATTTTAGCTACTGCCTTCTTGAGAGTCTGGTATTTATCTTTGCATCTTTTTTTTCCTATACACAACAGACATAGGGTTACAAAAATGAGATCACAAATTACATCCTATTTTATAACTGTTTTTTTTTCCTCCAAAAATGTAATGAATACTTTTTAAGGCAATCATATAGATACACCTCATCATTAGTTAGAACTGTCAAAACAATCTTTTGTAAGAATGTACTATTTTTATTTAACTAGTTATTTCATGGTGGACACTTAGGTGCCTAATTTTCTGATGTAATAAAAAAATACAACAATAAATAGTTAGTACCTGTATTTTGTGTTTATGGGGAATTTCTATCTTATAAAATTTAAGTTTTTAAGAAAACTTATCTTTTTCTTCTTTTATAGTTCCTAGATTTGGATCATGCTAAGGAGGTCCTTCCCCAAAAGTAAAAAATATTTTCTATTTTCATCTAGTAGTGTGTGATTAGTTTTATGTTTAAATTTTAGGCTAATGTAAATTTTTTATTTGGAGTCTTGATCCAATAAACAAATGGGCTTTTTGTAGTATTTGTTATTAATCCATACTACTATTCATTTTATTTGACATATTTAATAAACTCTTAAATTTCTAACCACAATTTATCCTGTTTCTATTAATCTATATCTGCATAATTTTTTACTACACAGTTTTTTTTTAACTATTTGGCATTTTAATTCACTTTTACATCTAAATAAAGACCTCTATCCCTTCTTCTACAATATTCTATTTCTTAATACCCTATATTTTTCTAGCCACTTTTCCTCCAGATCAAATTTTGATTCATTGTTTAAGTTCTGCCTGCCCTAAATCTAAGTACAAAAATAAATAAATCTGTTGAGATATTTATTTGGACTTCATTAAATTTATGTATTAATTTGTACACAGCTGACATCCTTAAAAGGATAGGTCGTTTGATTTTAAGAAGATGCTGTGCTTTATTTGTCAACCAAGCATTTGTTTTATATTATTTAATAAATGGCAATACTTTTCATCACGTAGGTCTTGAACATTTCCCATTAATTTTATTTCTATTTTTTATTTGTTTTTCCTATGAATATAATAGTATTTCCCTACATTTCTGATTATCTTTTATCTAACTATATTGTTAAACTCATTAGTTCTTAAAATTTTTAAGTAATTGTAAACTTCTGTTGTATAACACAAATATAATCTGAAAATAGTAGTAATATGTCCTTTCCCATTATTTATTCTAAATGCTGTTTCCATTTGAGTTTCTACAACGTTCAAAGCATTATTAACTAAGCATTGATAAAAGGCATTTCTGTCCTCTTTTTGATTTTGAACAGGAATGCTTTTAATGTTTACAATAAATTGTCATGTTTACTACTACTTTTAATAAATATCCTCAACTGTAATCTTGCTAACACATTTTATTTTATTTTTTCTAGTTTCTTAAGAGCTTTATTTGGGAGTGTCTATACAATCTTATCAAAAGTCTTTTAACCTCTATCAAAATAATAATATCGAATTTACTGTCTTTTAATGGATCCTAATGAATTACATTAACACACCTCTGAATACTGAATTCTTCATACATTTTTAGGATAAATGCATTTGATAAGCTTATATCATTCTTTTAATGTAATAATAACTTTGATTCACTAATATTTACATCAGCAATCATAAGGAAAATGGTCTACATTTTTTTGTTGTTACCTGGTGCAGCCTTTCTCAAATTAAATAATATATTTATGTTAGACTCTCAAAACATGAACTTAAATGAGATAGAAAAATGTTCTTTTAATTAGTTTTAAAATTCTGAAACATTTATAATCACTTAGTAATGATTTGTTTCCTGAACTGTTTCTGTTTGTTTCAAGATTTTATTTAAATTCTAGTTAGTTAACATATAGTGTAGTATCAGTTTCAGGAGTAGAATTTACTGATTCATCACTTACATATAACACCCAGTGCTCATCACAAGTGCCCTCCTTAATAACCATTACCCATTTAACCCATCCCCCTGCCTACCTCCCCTCCATCGACCCTCAGTTTGTTCTTTATAGTTAAGAGTCTCTTATGGTTTGCCTCCCTCTCTTTTTTTTCCCCCTTCCCCTATGTTCATCTGTTTTGTTTCTTGCACTTAACTATAAAGCCATGTGATTCTGTGCATTTTTGTGGAACTACAGGTAAATCTAAGATGATATTTTTCATTCCCCCCCCCCCAGGTAATTCATTTAATTGGGAATTTTTCTTTTCCTGAAAAAAAATATTGGTACAGTTTTCCCCAAGAAAACTGTCAATTCTGTCTGCATGTATACATCCATAAAATCACTGATGATTTTGAAAATGTTTTATATATCTCAGGTCCTATCCATTTTATATTTTAATTTACATATTTGTGGACTTCTCATTTTTCTCAATCAGACATGACAAAGTTTTATTGTTGGTTTTACCAGTCTTTTCAAAATATGGGCTATTTTTATTCTATATATTTTGTAGGGAAACGATTCACTAATTTTTGCTTTTTACATTACTAATTACTTTTTACTAATTTCTCCTATTTTGTAATGTTTGTTTTCTAGTTCATAAGTTCAATATTTTGTTTAATTTCAGTCCTTAATATTTAAAAAATGCAATAATGTTCTTTAAAAGAAATCTATGCATTAACAGCTAGCCATATATTAGAATACTGAGTATTTCTGTACTCAGTATTGGTCATTTTTTTAAAATGTCAAAATTTTAGTCAGGATTTCCCCTTCAACCCAAGAACCATTCAGAAGCTGTCTTTTTTCTTTTAATTTCCAAGTAATTCCACTTTTACTACTTGTTAACTTATAATTCTATTGCTAATTAGAGAATATCATCAGCAAGATTTTAAAATTTCTAAATGTGAAACTTCCTTTAGATTATATGACCAATTTTTCATAAACATTCCACTAATACTTTTTAAAGAATGTAAAGGCTATGTTTGTAGTGTATAACTTTTATGTTATACCTTTGAAATAAATCTTAATTGAATTATAATATTCAAATCAGGGATCCTCAATTGAGAAAACAGAAATAGCACATAGTATAATAACCCAAAATGTCATAACAAATGGATGAAGAGGGATGTGTAAACAAAGAAGTGTTTTATTGTAATGCTTTCGTTTTTTGGGTTTTTTTTTTAAGATTTATTTATTTGAGAGAGAAAGAGAGAAAGCGCGCACACCAGCAAAGGGAGGGGCAAAAGGAAAGAATCTTCAAGCAGACTCCCTGTTGATCATGGAGCCCTGCACTGGGCTCCGTCCCAGGACCCCGAGATCATGACCTGAGGGGAAACCACAAGTCAGAAGCTAAATCAATTGAGCCACCCAGGTGCACCTGCTTTAGTTTATTTTTAGTCACCAAATCAGTTTTATTTTAAAATTGGAATGATATTAGAAAAGGTAGAAGTTTATGTTTTCAAAGAAGAGGTATGAACTTAAAATTGTAGAAAGCATTACATTATTTATTTTGAATTTCTTTAGTACAATTCTAGGAGATGTGTTAAAATTTCCCAGACTGGTAGCACTTGTGTTAATTTTTCCATGGATTTTTAAGTTTCAAATTCATCATACTTTAATGCATGTTTTTCAGTGCATAAAGGTTTAATGCTACTATATCTTGTTTTATGGTTGAATTTAAAATATTCGTGTGTGCCAGCTAATTACTTTGAAGTGATAGTGGTATAAATAACCCTGATTTTTTTTTTTTCCCCATGGTGATGGTGGCAGAAAGCTCTTATATCTTTGTACATCCATTCATTCCATGAGGTGACAACCATTTTTTCACCACATGCTCAACCATGCTAAGTGCTAGTAATATAATCGTGAGTAATCTGATTATTTTGGTGCCATTTTCTTTAAAACGTGTCTTTTAAACAGCATGTAACTAGGTTATGTTTTTCACCTAATGTAACAATATCTGTTTTGTAATTAAGATTTAATTTAACCATTTGAGTAAAACTTGCATATATTCTATCACTTTATATTAGTTTTTGTGTTTCTATTTTCTTGTTCCTTTCCCCCCAATTTTTACTATATTGTCAAAGATTCATTTTTCTCCTTGTTTATTATTTTCCATGCTCTAGCCATATGGATCTCTTCATCTTATCTCTACTATACTTAATTATCTTGAAATACATAAGCATATACAACATATCAATGATCAATAATTAAACTGTCTCTACGAGGCCCCCCTTCAAGAACCACGTTGGCAGTTACAGGCTTCTGTTTCTTCAGTGATCCCTCCACACTATACTCCCCTTCTCACTCTAATTTATACACACTGTCTACTTCTTTTTTTTTTTTTTTTTTTTTTTTAAGATTTTATTTATTTATGAGAGAGAGAATGAGAGACAGAGAACACAAGAGGGAGGAGGGTCAGAGGGAGAAGCAGACTCCCTGCTGAGCAGGGAGCCCGATGTGGGACTCGATCCCAGGACTCCAGGATCATGACCTGAGCCGAAGGCAGTCGCTTAACCAACTGAGCCACCCAGGCGCCCCACACTGTCTACTTCTGAAATAAGGTAGGATTTTAGTTTCAGAAAAAAAAAATTATTACATTGTATTCTTTGTAGTTAGATATCTTTTCTAAAACACCATATTACCATTTCATGACTGCATTATCAACCATAACTTAGTTATGTAATTTACTGAACTCATTACTCACAGGTTACCAGATACGGCTGGGTGTTAAATCACTTGGGGAACTTATTTAAAAAATAGACTGTGGGACTCTATCTCAGGTTTATCTATTTTATCCCTAACTGTGGACTCTAAGATTAAGCATTAAAAGTCTGATTAGGTGATTTTAATGCAGCAGCCCAGGACAGCATTTGTGACCATTATATCTGTCCTCTTCATTCATGACGTATTCTGACTCATCTTTAGTTTGGGTATGGTACTTCATTACATTTCCCCTCTCCTCTTTTTCTTTTCCTTTTTCTCTCTTTCTCTTTGTCCTCCCCGTCTCCCTCCTCCCCCTCTAGGAACAATTCATTTGTATACTTTGAGTCCTTTTATTTATCAAAATGTACTTTTTCTCTTCCTATATGAGCAAACAGTATCTTATTAAAGATTACCAGGGCTGTAACTCTTTTTACTCAGAGTTATGTTGCACTGGCCTCCAGCATTTTGTGTTATAGATGAGAAATTAGGTAATAAATTCTCATTTCTTTTAAGTAACCTATTTTTTTGTGTGTCAACTTTTCTATGAATTTTCTTTTTATCCTGAGAATTCAAGATTTTCACCATTATATGCCTAAAAGTTTTTATTTTCACTAATCTTCACCAGCCTATGGTGAGTTCATTTAATATGAAGGATTTAAGAATTAGTTCCACTTAGGGGAAATGGTAATCTATTGATTTGTCCTCCTTCCTCACATCTGTTCTCTATTTCTAAAACTCCTACCATTAGCTATGAGATGAGCCCCAGAGACTACCTTACATGTTTCATCTCCTTTATAAACTCTTTTTACTTGTAGTTATGCTCATTTTGCCCCTTCCCTTAATTATTTTGGTTTTCTTTTCTTTTTTTTAAGATTTTATTTATTTATTTGACAGAGAGAGAGCACAACATGGCAGAGTAGTAGACAGAGGGAGAAGGAGAAGCAGGCTCCCTGCTGAGCAGGGAGCCCTATGCGGGGCTCGATCCCAGGACCCTGGGATCATGACCTGACGGAAGGAAGACGCTTAATGACTGAGCCACCCAGGCGCCCCAATTATTTTGGTTTTCAATAATATCCTGATATTTATTGCTTCTACTAAGATAGATGATTTGTTTTTTCCCTACCAATCTTTTTTTTTGCTTAATTTTTAATGTTTCCCTATTTTTTAATGGTTGCTTTTGTTTGATAAATGCAATATGCCTTTATGTCTGACTGGAAAATTCAACTGGTATATCATTTTAGTCTTATCCTATATGTAGCTTTAAATTTTCTCAAAACAATTGTGGTATGAACTGTGACAGGTCACGTGGCCAGTAGATAGTAAGAGAATCTCTCCATTCCCTAAGTTTGGCAGATACTGTGTAATTAAAAAACAGGTCACAACAGCTAACCCACACCTCTTTTTTGCATGAATGGAAGACTTGGACATACTTCAAGATTTCAAGTATATAGGGACCCTTAATGATTTCCCAGTTGTGGGGCACAATTTTCCCTATTACATTATGTAGTGGAAAGTGGAGGAAAGAAAAGAAAGCCCAAAACCAAGCAAAACAAAACAAAAAACCTGATTAAAGTGCCATCATCGTCTTATGTCCAAATATCTTCACAGTGAAAGGATTTTAATTTTTTTAAATCTAAATATACATACATGTATACAATATGTGAACATTAAAAATGAATATTTTTATTCATTTTTACACATTGTATTCTGAACACAAAATACTTAATTCTTGATCAGATAGGAACCTCAAGGCAGTGAACAAAAATGAATAACTCAAGTGCAAATCAAGTTCAAATTATAATATGCTGAAATGAATAAAATACATATAAGAAAACTACACTAAATTATGTGGTATTTTATTTTGTCCTCATTCAAACCTATACTACATTTAGTCTGAAACTTAGGTTCTCATTGATAAAGAATAAAACTAAACAAAAAATAAAATATTTGAGACACTGGTAAAAGATGCAAGATCAATATCTTATGTACAAACAGCCATGGTTTTAGCTTAGTTTCAGATGCAAAATTCTAATCCATCAATTTATACCACAGAACTGAGACAGACTATTCTAAGTTTTTATTAAAAAATGATTAACTTAGTTGACCTAAGTAGTTTATGGGGTTACTGTCAATGAAGAACACTATACCCACCAAAACAACAAGAAACAAAAATACTGCAATTCTGAATTACATACACACAAACCTCACAATTCACAACCTTAGTAAATTAACTCTTTATATTTGCTGGTCTTATACTTAACATATTGAAATAGTAATGTCTTCTACCGTAATCATGACTTACCCTTTGTACTTCCCTCTCTGTGAGATTGTGATTTATAATAAGAAATATACATTTGGTCTTCATCCATAGTTTCAGCACAGACCTGCTATAACCTTTGTAATTTCCTAAGTGATAAGAGTCCTAGGAGTATCTTTTGTTCTAATGTTTAGTCTTTCACCCTGGTTCCTGAAAGAGAGGTCCTAAATCCCTTGGAATTTCCTAGGTCACAGGAGTTTCTTTTTTTTAATAATGACGCATTTCTTTCTAGTCTAATGAACAGATCCTGAATGGGGGCTGGTCACCAGAAAGACCAAGCCATGATTAGAAACTTGGAACCTTCAGCCCCAAACCCTATCATCAGGAAAGCGAAGAGAGCATGGAGATTAAGTGGATGATTGAGCATGTCTACATGATGAAGTCTCCATACAAAACCCAAAAGTATAGGGTTTTGGAGAACTTCCAGGTCAGTGAACACATCCCAATGCCGGGAGGGTGGCACACCCTAATTCCATGGGGGAAAGAGCTCCTGCACTCAGGACCCCTCCAGACCCTGCCCTATGTTCTTCTTCATCTAGCTGTTCATCTATACCTTTATCATATTCTTTACTATATAACAAACAGGTAAATGTAAGTAAGTATGTCCCTGAGTTCTGTGAGCTACTCCAGCAAATGACCAAATCCAAGGAGGGAGGGGCATGGGAACCTATGAATTACACCAAATTGGATGGAAGTTGTAGGTAATCTGGGGATCTACTCCTTGCATTTGGGGTCTGATTCAGGGGACAGTCTTGCAGGACTGAGCCCTTAACCTATGGGGTCTGTGCTGATTCTGGTTGGTGTCAGCATTGAATTGGAGGACATTCCACTGGTGTCACAGAGAATTGCCTGGTGTGGGAAAAAGCCCCACACCTCTGGTGTCAGAAGTGCTTGGAGTGTGGTAGTAGTTCGAGACTAGAGGAGAAACACACAGCAGGAGTGCATTTTCCCTACACACTCTCTGTAGTGCAGTCCACCATTTCTATCAGTCTTGTGCCAGAACCCAGAACTCTTTTGTGCTTTGGCTGCATCTGGAAAAATTCTGATCATATATTAACATTCATAATATCTGGAGCTCAATCCTGAAGTGGAGTCATTCTTGGCGCCTCTTCCCACCTCTGCCAACATGCCAATCACACACCCGGGTCCTTTAACTCTACCTTCTGTGCATCTCTCAGATTTCTTTCCACCCCCACTCTCCCCACCTCTTACAAGCCACCCTCTATCCCAAATAGCTCACTGTTTCTCATCTTCCTCCCTCAACCCATTCTTCATGAGTGCCAAAATGGTATTTTAAAAATATCTGGTCATGGCATTTTATGCTAATAATCTTCCAAAAACCTTCCATTCTCTCCTAACAAATTAACTTAATGCAGCCTAAACATTCATAATCTAGGTACCTTCCTCTCTGGTTTCAACATCCACCTTGCTTCAGCCACAGTGAATTTCTATCCATTCCTAGAATTACAATGTTTTTCCCTCCCTGCACATCAGCACCTGTCTTCAAAACACAAACCTTTCTGCCCAAATGCTACCTGAGATCTATTCACCCTACAGGCCTTCATGTTGATCCCCTCTTTTATTCACTCATGGTACTTGATACTCATTTTTATTATTTACCATAACCATAAATAAACAGAAGTACAATTTTTTATAATTTATTCTCCCACCCCAGAACATAAGCTCTATGAGAAAGCTGTTGTGCCCTGTTTCCACAACTATATGCTCAGGAATGCACGAACTGTGTGCACAGAAAGAAGGTGCTCAATACATATTTACTGAATTTATTAATTAAATGTGAAAATGGAAATCAAGGTAGGGGGATGCAAACTTAATAGTATACACCCATATACATTGCTGAACCACATAAGACACCCTCAACAAATGACAATACACATCAAGCTTCTGTTGAGGATGTTCGAAAGGCCTCAAGAAAGCCGTTAGCGAGTTTGGAAGCATTGTTAAAAATGGGTGATAAAATCAACCTGGGCTGTTGGTCAGAATATTGAGCACAATAGTGACAATAATAACAACTCAATGAGGATTTGCTATGGGCTAGGCACTCTGTCATGCGGCTGGCATGGATTCTATCCCTTACTCCTCAACACAACCCTCTGAAGTGAGTATCATTATTATTTCCATTTCAAAATTGTTGAAACTGGGGCTCAGAAAAGTTACTGGCTTGCCTGAAATCATAGCAAGATAATCAATGTTTGGTCAGTCAGCCAGGACACAAACCCGGTTTTGTCTGCCTTCATGTCCTAAGCTCTTAACCACTATAAAATGCTATCTCCTGCTTCCAACACTAGCATTTATATGACCTTGGCCAAAATACCTCTCCTACTTGCTTCACAGTCACCTTTTCAGTAAAACAATGGTTTTAGAACAACTGACTACCAAATTGCACTCCACCTCTAACAATCAACAGAATGCATATTTATACAGTCATAGACGGAATACCATGAAACTGATGGTCAATGATGAAAATTTCATTTTTTTAAAAGATTTTATCTTTAAGTAATCTCTAAACCCAATGTGGGGCTCAAACTCACAACTCTGACATCAAGAGTTGCATGATCTCCTGACTAAGCCAGCAGGGGCCCCTCAATGATAAAAATTTTAAATTACAATTTAGTAACATGTCCTTCCCATCATACTTTAGCTTCTGCCTAAACAAACTATAGGTAACTATGCATTTAACTAGACTATTATTTTTCAGTAATTTTATCAATAGGAACATAACAAGTTAGAAAGATAGAGGGGAAAGCAAAGTAAAGAAAAAGAAGAGTCTGGGTGAGCTTTGAAGTTCAATAACAATGAAAAAGAAATAGGCATTTCCTAATTTGCAAATCATGTATCAGCAAAGACAGGTGGTCCAAGGTTAAACACAAATGTGGGCAAAGGTTTGTCAAAGGATTAAACTAAATGTTAAAAAAAAAAGGCTGTCAAGCTGACCTTATTATTTTCAGATAATAAAAAGATCATAGTGGGGCAAACATAATCCATTCAGACACTGCTTTAAAAATAAAATAGGGTATTTTAATGGCTGCTTACAGATCTCATACCCTACAAATCACCTGCAAAAAAAATGGCTCACATCACAAAACAGAATGCTTCATAGTCCTCAGAGAAAGGCAGTGAAGGGGGAAGGTTGAAAGTCCCTGGCAGATAGATAATCCATTTAATACAAAATCCACAGGGCAGAGAAATTGGATATCTTTCATGGGTATAGTCTCAAAACCAACTTTCTAATGCCTTTTGTATCATTTCCTACTGCTCTGAGACCTCGGCAATTTCCCAATGCTCAGGTAAAACCGGCTTCTATCACTGTAGGTAAAGCTTCATAAGGAACCTAAGATAGATCAGGACAAGAGGCAGCAAAGTATGCCAAATGAGTCTGTGTTCTGCTTTGATATTTAATTTTTTAATATTAAGAAATAAGGAAGAGTTAAGGCATAGATACAGCAAGCTTTGGGGATACGCTGAAAATTACTGTTTTATTTTAAAGTGCAAAAAAAAATAATGTTCAAACTCTTGAAAGTTGTGTGTTTATACTGAGGAACAAAAGTCTTAGTGGAAAGACCCTTGTTAAAAGTATCAATTCTGGAGCATCAATCTTATACAACCATCTCCCTGATCAGATTTTGTCTTGTGCTAAGACAGTTAGCACTCCAGGAAATTTTGTAGGCTTGATGCCAGGATTGATGACTCTGATCTGAGAATTCATCCCTACCTTACCCTCTGACTCTCAGGATTCCCACATCATACAGTAGGCCTCAGAAGCTGTGAACTGAAAGCCTATGGGCCAAATTTGGCTCACAGAAATGTCCTGTCTGGCCCGCACAGTGCTGCCTACACTGATTTATGCTTTAAAAAGAATGCTGGGAGGCGCCTGGGTGGCTCAGTCAGTTAAGCATCTGCATTCAGCTCAGGTCATGATCCCAGGGTCCTGGGAAGGAGCCCTGCATCTGGCTCCCTGCTCAGTGGGGAGTGTGCTTCTCCCTCTCCCCCTCTCTCCCCACCACCCTCCACACCCCACTCGTGTGCTCACTCTCTCTCTCAAGTAAATAAATAAAATCTTTTAAAAATAAAAAAATGGGGGCGCCTGGGTGGCTCAGTCGTTAAGCGTCTGCCTTGGCTCAGGTCATGATCCCAGGGTCCTGGGATCGAGCCCCACATCGGGCTCCCTGCTCTACGAGAAGCCTGCTTCTCCCTCTCCCACTCCCCCTGCTTGTGTTCCCTCTCTTACTGTGTCTCCCTCTGTCAAATAAATAAATAAATCTTTAAAAAATAATAATGAAGGGGCGCCTGGGTGGCTCAGTCGTTAAGCGTCTGCCTTCGGCTCAGGTCATGATCCCAGGGTCCTGGGATCGAGCCCTGCATTGGGCTCCCTGCTCGGCGGGAAGCCTGCTTCTCCCTCTCCCACTCCCCCTGCTTGTGTTCCCTCTCTCGCTGTCTCTCTGTCAAATAAATAAAATCTTTAAAAAAAATAATAATAATAATGAAAAAATGAATAAAACAGAATGTTGGGCTGGTTCCCTACATTTTTAAATCTGGAGACTTAACCCCTTCATAAAAAATAATCAAACAAAGAAAAGCCAACAGATACCTTGCTTCTGTTGAAAAACTGAACCTCTAGAAACAATGACCTCAAGTTCCCAAATGGCAAGAATGGACCAGCACTGACCAGCCACACATAACTTCTCTGCAGCTTTTCCAGCCTCTACAGACTCAACCACTGATAGATTCTACAACTAGTCTGCTTCTCACATTTAGATTACCTGATGCTCTCTGTGGTCCCTGGTGATACAGACATTTTCACTTCCCTGTATCAATGATGACTCACATCACCAAGAATTTAGGCTCTTTTCATATGTGGAACAGAAAAGATGAGGATAATCTGTCCAGCCATTTTCATCTAAAAAGCAAACATTTCTGATGGTTGTCTTTGGTACAAAAGCTCAGTTTGTCCTTCATAATTCTTTTAGTAGTTGTTTAGACCACAACCACATTTGTATGGTAAGAAACTGTTAAATAAAAGCTTTTATTTCTTTATTATTTATGAAATGTATTTTAAGAAACATTGAGTATATATATATACTAAAATATTAATGGACAAATAATGAAGGACAGCAGATTTCTAGAAACATGTCTAAACTTCTTACATTAATACTTTTGGAAAACAACATCTCCCTTTGTTGGTCTTTTTGTTATAAGCTGCATTTTCAGGAACATAAAATTTGATGTGTAACTTTACCACTTTGTCCTATTTACAAGGGCTGTTAGAAAGCTCTTCAAACATTTTCATTACCCATGTAGTGCAGCATGCCCAAGATTAAAGAACATGTGAATTAAATCCTGGCAACTTCTACTAAATTGAATCCAAACACTAGTCCTTGTAATTTAGGGTAGGAAGTTGAGGCTTACTCTAATTTCAGTATAAATGAAATCATCCTCCCTAATTTGGGGTTCTTTTCATTCATTTTCATAGATTTCTAGGAGTGATTTTATGTAAATGTGTACTTATTCAGTCATGCCTCTTGAATGGAAACAATGATTTATTCTATACTTAATTATGAAAGACTATTCATTTCTGAGAAAAAAGTTTATAAGTCAGAAACTAAATAATTAAACTGAAAACATTCATTCAAAACTATAGCTTAATCAGTTACCACAATCTGGATTGACTATATTTTAAAATATAAAACTAGCATTTATAGGACAACTCCTCTGAACCAGCTCTGCTCTAGGACATCTCATTGGATATTTCACTTTATCATCAGAAAAACCAATTTTTATACATGAATCTTAGATCTTAAAAAGCCTATCCAAAATAAGCCAGGTAGTAAGCAATAAAGTCAAATTTTGAAGCCAGAAATTATGCCAGGGTTTTCTCATGTTACTTTGTAGAAGTAATCCCCAGTTTATACATGCAAAACCTATGAAGATTCCTTGCCAATCAGCTGCACCCATAAAAGTGGATTTTTATAAGCTCCTCTAATGATCTTCACACACCAGTCCTTTGGCAGCTTAGGGCTGTTCCACTGACTCCAGGAATTCCTTCCCAAGCCATCTTTTCCTCAGCTGGTTCTGACTAATCCCAGTGAGTACTCAAGCCCAATAAACACATATATCTTGTTCCTCCCCACCTGTCTCACTTCTCTCTGGGGTGTACATCTTGTATCTATATCTTCACACCTCCTATCTTAAAACCCTCTTCCTCTAAGAAGCCATCATTATTGGGGCGCCTGGGTGGCTCAGTCGTTAAGCGTCTGCCTTCGGCTCGGGTCATGATCCCAGGGTCCTGGGATCGAGTCCCACATCGGGCTCCCT